>NW_024721840.1:0-13595 GCF_018991925.1 Homarus americanus | reverse complement strand
GCCTTTGTAATATTCGATCAGGGGACTTTGGCCTTCGTTCAGGGACTTTGTTATACTCGATCTGGGGCCTTTGTTATAATCGTTCAGGGGACTTTGTTATACTCGATCAGGGGACTTTGTTATACTCGATCAGGGGACTTTGTTATACTCGACCAGAGGAGTTTGTTATACTCGACCAGGGGACTTTGTTATGCTTGATCTGGTGCCTTTGTGAAACTCGATCAGGTGCCTTTGTTATGCTCGATCAGGGGACTTTGTTCTACTCGATCAGGGGATTTTGTTATACTCGATCAGGGGGCTTTGTTATACTCGATCAGGGAACTTTGTTATACTCGATGAGGAGACTTTGTTATAATCGATCAGAGGACTTTGTTATACTCGATCAGGGGACTTTTTTATACTCGATCAGGGACTTTGTTATACTGGAATAGGGGCCTTTGTTATAATTGATGAGGGGCCATTGTTATACTCGATGAGGGGCCTTTGTTATACTCGCTCAGGGGCCTTTGTTATACTCGATCAGGGGACTTTGTTATACTCGATCAGGGACTTTGTTATCCTCAATCGGGGACTTTTGTTATACTCGATGAGGGCTTTGTTATACTCGATCACGGGACTTTGTTATACGCTTTTAGGGAACTGAATTATACTCGATCATGGAGCCTTTCTTATACTCGTTCAGGGAATTTGTTATACTCGATGAGGACTTTGTTGCTCTCGAGCAGGGGCCTGTTAGAAACTCGATCAAGGCCTTTGTTGGCTACTCGATTAGGGCTTTTGTTAAATACGATCACTGGACTTTGTTATACTCGATCCAGAGTTTGTTATACTCGATCAAGGGACTTTGTTATACTCGATCAGGGGACTGTTTATACTCGATTAGGAGACTTTGTTATACTCGATCAGGGACTTTGTTATACTCGTCATGGTTCTTTATTATACTCGAGCTTGCAATTTTGTTATACTCGATAAAAGATTGCTGTTATATACTCGATGAGGGGACTTTGTTATACTCGATCAGGGGCCTTTGTAATATTCGATCAGGGGACTTTGTTATACTGGATGAGGGGGCCTTGTTATACTCGATCAGGGAACTTTGTTATACTCGATCAGGGGACTTTGTTATACTCGATCAGGGAACTTTGTTATACTCGATCAGGTGCCTTTTTTATACTCGATCAGGGGCCTTTGTTATACTCGATCAGGGGGCTTTGTTATATTCGATCAGGGGACTGTTATACTCTATCAGGGGACTTTGTTATACTCGATCAGGGGCCTATGTTATACTCGATGAGGGGCCTTTGTAATATTCGATCAGGGGCCTTTTTTATACTCATCAGGGGTCTTTGTTATACTCGATCAGGGGAGTTTGTTATACTCGACAAGGGGACTTTTTTATACTCAATCAGAGGCCTTTGTTAAACTCGATCAGGGGAATTTGTTATACTCGATCAGGGGAATTTGTTATACTCGATCAGGGGACATTGTTATACTCGATCAGGGTCCTATGTTATACTCGATCAGGGGCCTTTGTAATATTAGATCAGGGGACTTTGTTATACTCGATCAGGTGCCTTTTTTATACTCGATCAGGTGCCTTTGTTATACTCGACCAGGGGACTTTTTTATATTCGATCAGGGAATTATTATACTCTATCAGGGGACTCTGTTATACTCGATCAGGGGCCTATCTTATACTCGATCAGGGGGATTTGTTATACTCGATCAGGGAACTTTGTTATACTCGATCAGGGGACTTTGTTATATATACTCGATCAGGGGCTTTTGTTATATACTCGATCAGGGGACTTTGTTATACTCGATCAGGGGACTTTGTTATTTGTTATAATCGATCCGGGGACTTTGTTATACTTGATCAGGGGACTTTGTTATACTCGATGAGGGGACTTTGTTATACTCGATCAGGGGAATTTGTTATACTCGATCAGGGGGCTTTGTTATACTCGATCAGGGAACTTTGTTATACTCGATCAGAATTCTTTGCTATAATCGATCAGATGACTTTGTTTTACTCGATCAGGGGACTGTTATACTCGATCAGGGGACTGTTATACTCGATCAGAATTCTTTGTTATAATCGATCAGATGACTTTGTTATACTCGATCAGGGGACTTTGTTATACTCGATGAGGGTCCTATGTCATGCTCGATCAGGGGCCTTTGTAATATTAGATCAGGGGACTTTGTTATACTCGATCATGTGCCTTTTTTATACTCGATCAGGGGCCTTAGTTATACTCGATCAGGGACTTTGTTATATTCGATCAGGGACTATTACTTCCATCAGGAGACTCTGTTATGCTCGATCAAGGGGCCCATGTTATACTCGATCAAGGCCTTTGTAATATTCGATCAGGGGACTTTGTTATACTCGATCAGGGACTTTGTTATAATCTGAGTCGAGGACTTTGTTATACTCGATCAGGGGACTTATACTCGATCCGGAGGACTTTACTTGCCGCTCGATCAAGGGTCCTTTTATATACTCGATCAGGGCCTTTTGTTATACTCGATCAGGGGACTTTGTTATATTCGATCAGGGGACTATTATACTCTATCAGGGGACTCTGTTATACTCGATCAGGGGTCTATGTTATACTCGATCAGGGGCCTCTGTAATATTCGATCAGGGGACTTTGTTATACTCGTTCAGGGACTTAGTTATACTCGATCTGGGGCCTTTGTTATAATCGTTCAGGGGACTTTGTTATACTCGATCAGGGGACTTTGTTATACTCGATCACGGGACTTTGTTATACTCGACCAGATTAGTTTGTTATACTCGACCAGGGGACTTTGTTATACTCGATCAGTGAACTTTGTTATACTCGATCAGGTGCCTTTTTTATACTCGATCAGGGGCCTTTGTTATACTAGATCAGGGGACTTTGTTATATTCGATCAGTGGACTGTTATTCTCTGTCAGGGGACTTTCTCATACTCGATCAGGGGCCTATGTTATACTCGATGAGGGGCCTTTGTTGTACTCGACTAGGTGCCTTTTTTATACTCATCAGGGGTCTTTGTTATACTCGATCAGGGGACTTTGTTATACTCGTTCAGGGACTTTGTTATACTCGATCTGGGGCATTTGTTATAATCGTTCAGGGGACTTTGTTATACTCGATCAGGTGCCTTTGTTAAACTCGACCAGGGGCCTTTGTTATACTCGACCAGGGGACTTTTTTATATTCGATCAGGGAATTATTATACTCTATCAGGGGACTCTGTTATACTCGATCAGGGGCCTATCTTATACTCGATCAGGGGGATTTGTTATACTCGATCAGGGAACTTTGTTATACTCGATCAGGGGACTTGTTATACTGGATCAGGGGGCTTTGTTATACTCGATCAGGGGACTTTGTTATACTCGATCAGGGGACTTTGTTATAATCGATCCGGGGACTTTGTTATACATGATCAGGGGACTTTGTTATACTCGATGAGGGGACTTTGTTATACTCGATCAGGGGAATTTGTTATACTCGATCAGGGGGCTTTGTTATACTCGATCAGGGAACGTTGTTATACTCGATCAGAATTCTTTGTTATAATCGATCAGATGACTTTGTTTTACTCGATCAGGGGACTGTTATACTCGTTCAGGGGACTTTGTTATACTCGATGAGGGTCCTATGTCATGCTCGATCAGGGGCCTTTGTAATATTAGATCAGGGGACTTTGTTATACTCGATCATGTGCCTTTTTTATACTCGATCAGGGGCCTTAGTTATACTCGATCAGGGGACTTTGTTATATTCGATCAGGGGACTATTATACTCTATCAGGGGACTCTGTTATACTCGATCAGGGGCCTATGTTATACTCGATGAGGGGCCTTTGAAATATTCGATCAGGGGACTTTGTTATACTCGATCAGGGACTTTGTTATAATCGATCAGGGGACTTTGTTATACTCGATCAGGGGACTTATACTCGATCAGGGGACTTTGCTATACTCGATCAGGGTCCTTTTATATACTCGATCAGGGGCCTTTGTTATACTCGATCAGGGGACTTTGTTATATTCGATCAGGGGACTATTATACTCTATCAGGGGACTCTGTTATGCTCGATCAGGGGTCTATGTTATACTCGATCAGGGGCCTCTGTAATATTCGATCACGGGACTTTGTTATACTCGTTCAGGGACTTAGTTATACTCGATCTGGGGCCTTTGTTATAATCGTTCAGGGGACTTTGTTATACTCGATCAGGGGACTTTGTTATACTCGATCACGGGACTTTGTTATACTCGACCAGATTAGTTTGTTATACTCGACCAGGAGACTTTGTTATATACTCGATCAAGAACTTTGTTATACTGATCAGGTGCCTTTTTATACTCGATCAGGGCGCTGTTACTCACTAGATCAGGGGACTTTGTTATATTCGATCCTGGGGGACATTATTCTCCGTCAGGGGGACTTTCTCACTTACTCGATCAGGTACTCTTATACTCGATAGAGGGAGCCTTTGTTGCTCTCGACTTTCAAATTGCCTTTTATACTCATCAAGAAGTCTTTAGTATACTCGATCGGGGACTTTGTTATCTCGTTCAGGGACTTTTGTTATATAATCGATCTAGATTTGTTATACTCGTTCAGGGAACTTTGTTATACTCGATCAGGTGCCTTTTTTAAACTCGATCAGGGGCCTTTGTTATGCTCGATCAGGGGACATTGTTATACTCGATCAGGGGATTTTGTTATACTCTATCAGGGGGCTTTGTTATACTCGATCAGGGAACTTTGTTATACTCGATAAGCAGACTTTGTTATAATCGATCAGGGGACTTTGTTATACTCGATCAGGAGACTTTGTTATACTCGATCAGGGGACTTTGTTATACTCGATCAGGGACTTTGTTATCCTCAATCAGGGGACTTTGTTATACTCGATGAGGGGGCTTTGTTATACTCGATCAGGGGACTTTGTTATACACTTTTAGGGGCTTTAGTTATACTCGATCATGGGCCTTTCTTATACTCGTTCAGGGGACTTTGTTATACTCGATCAGAGGACTTTGTTATACTCGAGGAGGGGCCTTTGTTAAACTCGATCAAAGGCCTTTGTTATTCTCGATTAGGGGCTTTGTTAAACACGATCACTGGACTTTGTTATACTCGATCAGAGCGATTTGTTATACTCGATCAGGGGACTTTGTTATACTCGAGCTTGCAATTTTGTTATACTCGATAAGGAGCCTTTGTTATACTCGATAAGGGGCCTTTGTTATACTCGATTAGGGGACTTTGTTATACTCGATGAGGGGACTTTGTTATACTCGATCAGGGGTCTTTGTTATACTCGATGAGGGGACTTTGTTATACTCGATCAGGGGCCTTTGTAATATTCGATCAGGGGACTTTGTTATACTCGATCAGGGTGCTTTGTTATACTCGATCAGGGAACTTTGTTATACTCGATCAGGGGACTTTGTTATACTCGATAAGGGGCCTTTGTTATACTCGATTAGGGGACTTTGTTATACTCGATTTGGGGACTTTGTTATACTCGATCAGGGGTCTTTGTTATACTCGATGAGGGGACTTTGTTATACTCGATCAGGGGCCTTTGTAATATTCGATAAGGGGAATTTGTTATACTCGATGAGGGGGCCTTGTTATACTCGATCAGGGAACTTTGTTATACTCGATCAGGGGACTTTGTTATACTCGATCAGGGAACTTTGTTATACTCGATCAGGTGCCTTTTTTATACTCGATCAGGGGATTTTGTTATACTCGATCAGGGGGCTTTGTTATACTCGATCAGGGAACTTTGTTATACTCGATGAGGAGACTTTGTTATAATCGATCAGAGGACTTTGTTATACTCGATCAGGGGACTTTTTTATACTCGATCAGGGACTTTGTTATACTGGAATAGGGGCCTTTGTTATAATTGATGAGGGGCCATTGTTATACTCGATGAGGGGCCTTGTATACTCGCTCAGGGCCTTTGTTATACTCGATCAGGGGACTTTGTTACTCGATCAGGGGACTTTGTTATAATCGATCAGGGGACTTTGTTATACTCGATCAGGGGACTTATACTCGATCAGGGGACTTTGCTATACTCGATCAGGGTCCTTTTATATACTCGATCAGGCCTGTTATACTCGATCAGGGGACTTTGTTATATTCGATCAGGGGACTATTATACTCTATCAGGGGACTCTGTTATGCTCGAACAGGGGTCTATGTTATACTCGATCAGGGGCCTCTGTAATATTCGATCACGGGACTTTGTTATACTCGTTCAGGGACTTAGTTATACTCGATCTGGGGCCTTTGTTATAATCGTTCAGGGGACTTTGTTATACTCGATCAGGGGACTTTGTTATACTCGATCACGGGACTTTGTTATACTCGACCAGATTAGTTTGTTATACTCGACCAGGGGACTTTGTTATACTCGATCAGGGAACTTTGTTATACTCGATCAGGTGCCTTTTTTATACTCGATCAGGGGCCTTTGTTATACTAGATCAGGGGACTTTGTTATATTCGATCAGGGGACTGTTATTCTCCGTCAGGGGACTTTCTCATACTCGATCAGGGGCCTATGTTATACTCGATGAGGGGCCTTTGTTATACTCGACCAGGTGCCTTTTTTATACTCATCAGGGGTCTTTGTTATACTCGATCAGGGGACTTTGTTATACTCGTTCAGGGACTTTGTTATAATCGATCTGGGGCATTTGTTATAATCGTTCAGGGGACTTTGTTATACTCGATCAGGTGCCTTTTTTAAACTCGATCAGGGGCCTTTGTTATGCTCGATCAGGGGACATTGTTATACTCGATCAGGGGATTTTGTTATACTCTATCAGGGGGCTTTGTTATACTCGATCAGGGATCTTTGTTATACTCGATAAGGAGACTTTGTTATAATCGATCAGGGGACTTTGTTATACTCGTTCAGGAGACTTTGTTATACTCGATCAGGGGACTTTGTTATACTCGATCAGGGACTTTGTTATCCTCAATCAGGGGACTTTGTTATACTCGATGAGGGGGCTTTGTTATACTCGATCAGGGGACTTTGTTATACACTTTTAGGGGCTTTAGTTATACTCGATCATGGGCCTTTCTTATACTCGTTCAGGGGACTTTGTTATACTCGATCAGAGGACTTTGTTATACTCGAGCAGGGGCCTTTGTTAAACTCGATCAAAGGCCTTTGTTATTCTCGATTAGGGGCTTTGTTAAACACGATCACTGGACTTTGTTATACTCGATCAGAGCGATTTGTTATACTCGATCAGGGGACTTTGTTATACTCGAGCTTGCAATTTTGTTATACTCGATAAGGAGCCTTTGTTATACTCGATAAGGGGCCTTTGTTATACTCGATTAGGGGACTTTGTTATACTCGATGAGGGACTTTGTTATACTCGATCAGGGGTCTTTGTTATACTCGATGAGGGGACTTTGTTATACTCGATCAGGGGCCTTTGTAATATTCGATCAGGGGACTTTGTTATACTCGATCAGGGGACTTTGTTATACTCGATAAGGGGCCTTTGTTATACTCGATTAGGGGACTTTGTTATACTCGATTTGGGGACTTTGTTATACTCGATCAGGGGTCTTTGTTATACTCGATGAGGGGACTTTGTTATACTCGATCAGGGGCCTTTGTAATATTCGATAAGGGGAATTTGTTATACTCGATGAGGGGGCCTTGTTATACTCGATCAGGGAACTTTGTTATACTCGATCAGGGGACTTTGTTATACTCGATCAGGGAACTTTGTTATACTCGATCAGGTGCCTTTTTTATACTCGATCAGGGGATTTTGTTATACTCGATCAGGGGGCTTTGTTATACTCGATCAGGGAACTTTGTTATACTCGATGAGGAGACTTTGTTATAATCGATCAGAGGACTTTGTTATACTCGATCAGGGGACTTTTTTATACTCGATCAGGGACTTTGTTATACTGGAATAGGGGCCTTTGTTATAATTGATGAGGGGCCATTGTTATACTCGATGAGGGGCCTTTGTTATACTCGCTCAGGGGCCTTTGTTATACTCGATCAGGGGACTTTGTTATACTCGATCAGGGACTTTGTTATCCTCAATCAGGGGACTTTGTTATACTCGATGAGGGGGCTTTGTTATACTCGATCACGGGACTTTGTTATACACTTTTAGGGGCTTTAGTTATACTCGATCATGGGCCTTTCTTATACTCGTTCAGGGGAATTTGTTATACTCGATGAGAGGACTTTGTTATACTCGAGCAGGGGCATTTGTTAAACTCGATCAAAGGCCTTTGTTATTCTCGATTAGGGGCTTTGTTAAATACGATCACTGGACTTTGTTATACTCGATCAGGGGGATTTGTTATACTCGATCAAGGGACTTTGTTATACTCGATCAGGGGACTGTTATACTCGTTTAGGAGACTTTGTTATACTCGATCAGGGGACTTTGTTATACTCGATCATGGTTCTTTGTTATACTCGAGCTTGCAATTTTGTTATACTCGATAAGGAACCTTTGTTATACTCGATAAGGGGCCTTTGTTATACTCGATTAGGGGACTTTGTTATACTCGATTTGAGGACTTTGTTATACTCGATCAGGGGTCTTTGTTATACTCGATGAGGGGACTTTGTTATACTCGATCAGGGGCCTTTGTAATATTCGATCAGGGGACTTTGTTATACTGGATGAGGGGGCCTTGTTATACTCGATCAGGGAACTTTGTTATACTCGATCAGGGGACTTTGTTATACTCGATCAGGGAACTGTTACTCTCGATCAATTGCCTTTTATACTCGATCAGGGGCCTTTGTTACTACTCGATCAGGGCTTTGTTATATTCGATCAGAATGTTATACTCCTATCGGGGGACTGTTATACTCTATCAGGGACTTTATTTATACTCGATCAGGGGACTATATTTATACTCGATGAGGGCCTTTGTAATATTCGATCAGGGCCTTTTATACTCATCAGGGGTCTTTGTTATACTCGATCAGGGAGTTTGTTACTTCTCGACAAGGGACTTTTTATACTCAATCAGAGGCCTCTGTTAAACTCGATCGTAGGAATTTGTTATACTCGATAGAATTTGTTATACTCGATCAGGGGACATTGTTATACTCGATCAGGGTCCTATGTTATACTCGATCAGGGGCCTTTTGTAATATTAGATCAGGACTTTGTTGCTCTCGATCAGGTGCCTTTTATACTCGATCAGGGGCCTTTGTTATACTCGACCAGGGACTTTTATATTCGATCAGGGAATTATTATACTCTATCAGGGGACTCTGTTATACTCGATCAGAGGCCTATCTTGCCTATACTCGATCAGGATTTGTTATACTCGATCAGGGAACTTTGTTATACTCGATCAGGGGACTTTGTTATACTCGATCAGGGGCTTTGTTATACTCGATCAGGGGACTTTGTTATACTCGATCAGGGACTTTGTTATAATCGATCCGGGGACTTTGTTATACTTGATCAGGGGACTTTGTTATACTCGATGAGGGACTTTTGTTATACTCGATCAGAATTTGTTATATACTCGATCGAGGGGCTTTTGTTATACTCGATCAGGGAACATTGTTATACTCGATCAAATTCTTTGTTATAATCGATCAGATGACTTTGTTTTACTCGATCAGAGGACTGTTATACTCGATCAGGGGACTGTTATACTCGATCCAGAATTCTTTGTTATAATCGATCAGATGACTTTATTTATACTCGATCAGGGACTTTGTTATACTCGATGAGGGTCTATGTCATGCTCGATCAAGGGGCCTTTTGTAATAATGAATCAGGGGACTTTGTTATGCTCGATCATGTGCCTTTTTATACTCGATCAGGGCCTTAGTTATACTCGATCAGGGGACTTGTTATATTCGATCAGGGGACTATTATACTCCATCAGGGACTTCTGTTATACTCGATCGGGGCCTATGTTATACTCGATCAGGGGCCTTTGTAATATTCGATCAGGACTTTGTTATACTCGATCAGGGACTTTGTTATAATCGATCAGGGACTTTGTTATACTCGATCAGGGGACTTATACTCGATCAGGGACTTTGCTATACTCGATCAGGTCCTTTATATACTCGATCAGGGCCTTTGTTATACTCGATCAGAATTTGTTATATATTCGATCAGGGGACTATTATCTCTATCAGGGGACTCTATTTATACCGAGCTTGCAATGTTGTTATACTCGATAAAGGCCTTTGTTATACTCGATAAGGGGCCTTTGTTATACTCGATTAGGGGACTTTGTTATACTCGATTTAGGGGACTTTGTTATACTCGATCAGGGGTCTTTGTTATACTCGATGAGGACTTTGTTATACTCGATCAGGGGCCTTTGTAATATTCGATCAGGGTTTTGTTATACTGGATGAGGGCCTTGTTATACTCGATCAGGGGAACTTTGTTATACTTACCGATCAGGGGACTTTGTTATACTCGTCCCAGGAACTTTGTTATACTCGATCAGGTGCCTTATACTCGATCAGGGCTGTTATACTCGATCAAGGGGGCTTTTGTTATATTCGATCAAGGGGACTGTTATACTCTATCAGGGGACTTTGTTATACTCGATCAGGGGCCTATATTTATACTCGATGAGGGCCTTTGTAATATTCGATCAGGGGGCCTTTTTATACTCATCAGGGTCTTTGTTATACTCGATCAGGGGAGTTTATTTATACTTTCGACAAGGGACTTTTATACTCAATCAGGGCCCTTAAACTCGATCATAGGAATTTGTTATAATCGTTCAGGGGACTTTGTTATACTCGATCAGGGGACTTTGTTATACTCGATTAGGGGACGTTGTTATACTCGACCAGGGGAGTTTGTTATACTCGACCAGGGGACTTTGTTATACTCGATCAGGTGCCTTTGTTAAACTCGATCAGGGGCCTTTGTTATGCTCGATAAGGGGACGTTATAATACTCGATTAGGGGATTTCTTATACTCGATCAGGGGGCTTTGATATACTCGATCAGGGAACTTTGTTATACTCGATCAGGAGACTTTGTTATAATCGATCAGAGGACTTTGTTATACTCGATCAGGGGCCTTTGTTATACTCGATCAGGGGACATTGTTATAGTCGATCACGGGAATATTATACTCCATCAGTGGACGTTATTATACTCGATCAGGGGCCTTTGTAATATTCGATAAGGGGACTTTGTTATACTCGTTCAGGGACTTTGTTATTCTCGATCTGAGGCCTTTGTTATTATCGTTCAGGGGACTTTGTTATAATCGATCAGTGGACTTTGTTATACTCGATCAGGTGCCTTTGTTAAACTCGATCAGGTGCCTTTTTTATGCTCGATCAGGGGACTTTGTTATACTCTATCAGGCGACTTTGTTATACTCGATCAGGGGGCTTTGTTATACTCGATCAAGTAACTTTGTTATACTCGATCAGGGGATTTTGTTATAATCGACCGGGGGACTTTGTTATACTCGATCAGGGGACTTTGTTATACTCGATCAGGAGACTTTGTTATACTCGTTCAGGGGTCTTTGTTATACTCGATCAGGGGAGAAGTTATACTCGACCAGGGGACTTTGTTATACTCGATCAGGGGCGTTTGTTAAATTCGATCAGGGGGATTTGTTATACTCGATCAGGGGACTTTGTTATACTCGTTCAGGGGACTTTATTATACGCGATCAGGGGGCTTTGTTATATTCGATCAGGGGACTTTGTTATACTCGATCAGGGGACTTTGTTATAATCGATCCGGGGACTTTGTTATACACGATCAGGGGACTTTGTTATACTCGATCAGGGGAATTTGTATACTCGATCAGGGGCTTTGTTATACTCGTTCAGGGAACTTTGTTATACTGGATCAGGGGACTTTGTTATAATCGATCAGGGGCCTATGTTATACTCGATCAGGGGCCTTTGTAATATTCGATCAGGGCCTTTGTTATACTCGATCAGGGGACTTTGTTATATTCGATCAGGGACTATTATACTTAGCAGGGGACTCTGTTATATACTCGATCAGGGCCTATGTTATACTCGATCAAGGCCTTTGTAATATTCGATCAGGGAGTTTGTTATACTCGATCAGGGGACTTTGTTATACTCGATCAGGGACTTTGTTATACTCGATCAGGGGCCTTTTATATACTCGATCAGGAGCCTTTGTTATACCCGATCAGGGGACTTTGTTATATTCGATCAGGGGACTATTATACTCTATCAGGGGACTCTGTTATACTCGATCAGGGGCCTATATTATACTCGATCAGGGGCCTTTGTAATATTCGATCAGGGGACTTTATTATTCTCGTTCAGGGACTTTGTTATACTCGATCTGGGGCCTTTGTTATAATCGTTCAGGGGACTTTGTTATACTCGATCAGGGGACTTTGTTATACTCGATCAGGGGACTTTGTTATACTCGACCAGAGGAGTTTGTTATACTCGACCAGGGGACTTTGTTATGCTTGATCTGGTGCCTTTGTGAAACTCGATCAGGTGCCTTTGTTATGCTCGATCAGGGGACTTTGTTATACTCGATCAGGGGATTTTGTTATACTCGATCAGGGGGCTTTGTTATACTCGATCAGGGAACTTTGTTATACTCGATGAGGAGACTTTGTTATAATCGATCAGAGGACTTTGTTATACTCGATCAGGGGACTTTTTTATACTCGATCAGGGACTTTGTTATACTGGAATAGGGGCCTTTGTTATAATTGATGAGGGGCCATTGTTATACTCGATGAGGGGCCTTTGTTATACTCGCTCAGGGGCCTTTGTTATACTCGATCAGGGGACTTTGTTATACTCGATCAGGGACTTTGTTATCCTCAATCAGGGGACTTTGTTATACTCGATGAGGGGGCTTTGTTATACTCGATCACGGGACTTTGTTATACACTTTTAGGGGCTTTAGTTATACTCGATCATGGGCCTTTCTTATACTCGTTCAGGGGAATTTGTTATACTCGATGAGAGGACTTTGTTATACTCGATCAGGGGACTTTGTTATAATCGATCCGGGGACTTTGTTATACACGATCAGGGGACTTTGTTATACTCGATCAGGGGAATTTGTATACTCGATCAGGGGTTTTGTCATACTCGTTCAGGGAACTTTGTTATACTGGATCAGGGGACTTTATTTATAATCGATCAGGGCCTATGCTCGATCAGGGGGCCTTTGTATTATTCGATCAGGGGCCTTTGTTATATACTCGATCAGGACTTTGTTATATTCGATCAGGGGACTATTATACCTCTAACGGGGACTCTGTTATGTATACTTTCGATGAGGGCCTATGTTATACTCGATCAAGGGCCTTTGTAATATTCGATCAGGGGACTTTGTTATACTTTTCGATCAGGGGACTTTGTTATATGCTCGATCAGGGACTTTGTTATATACCGATCAGGGGCCTTTATATATACTCGATCAGGGCGCTGTTATACTCGATCAGGGGACTTTGTTATCGATCAGGGCTAATATATACTCTATCAGGGAGGACTCTGTTATACTTCGATCAGGGGCCTATATTATCTCGATCAGG
>NW_024721839.1:0-2020 GCF_018991925.1 Homarus americanus | reverse complement strand
AGGAAGGCTATAGGTAGAAGGATAAATCGTGGCGAAATTCACCTCCGGGACTATTATAGGGTAATGGCGAGTAGGGTTAAAACCGAGATAAGGAAAGCAAAGAGGAATAATGAGGTAAGGATAGCAAGGAGACGAAGACAAACCCCAAAAGGATTCTACCAAATGTATCAAACTAAAACACGAAAAATTTGTTTAGATCTTTCTGTAGTTTTGCTGGAGTCCTCGTCAGATTTGATAACACGTCCTATTTTAGTGTCATCAGCAAATTTACTTATGTTGCTGTCAATGCCGATATCTATGTCGTTTATGTATATAATAAATAATAATGGTCCAAGTACTGAGCCTTGGGGAACTCCACTTGTGACGTTGCTCCAATGGGACTTAGTGCCGTTAATGCTCACTCGCTGTTTCCTGTCCTGTAACCACGCCTAATCCATTTAAGGATGTCACCTTTGATGCCATGAGCTTCTACCTTTCTAATTAGTCTTTCGTGGGGGACTCTGTCGAAGGCTTTGCTAAAGTCGAGATATACCCCACTGACTGGTCATCCATCTCTGTAGAGCTGTCATCCGTCTGATTCATCCGGGCGCTAGGGACACCGCTGCGTGAGGCCCGGGGCATAATTACTTTATCTGTATATTGTATCTCAAATCAGTGTTGACCGGTCAGCCCGTCGTATCAACCAGATCTGAGACAACAAAATTAATTGAATACACAGATAAGTAACTTATATATATATATATATATATATATATATATATATATATATATATATATATATATATAAAATATATATGAAGAAATGACCGCGGTCAGTGTGTTCGTGCGTGGGTTGGTGTGTGTAGGAGCGGTGGAGCGCGGAGGGAAGCAAGGCAGTTGGGGGTGAGCGGTGGGGGGTGAGTTACCCTCGAGGCAGCCTGGGACGGTCGCGCTGACGCGCCACTCATCACAAATGCCCTATATCAGCCTTCCACCTTAGGGAATTCTTTAAAACAAGGACACACACTTTAACACTACACACACACTAGGGGCACTTAAAGACACTTCCCAGGAAATTGTGGTCATTGCACACTGCTCAAAACTCGTTGGTCATTCAAACGAATTTTTGGGGAAGACAATGGCAACGGATGACGGAGTTGACGGAGGAGGTCTACCGGTCTTGATTTTACATAAACGCACTTATTTCCACTTAATCGATCACTTGATACTCACTGCGCCATGGAGATGTTCTGGGTACTTGGTTCTAACTACAGGGGCGAACATAAACACCTGTAGAGTTCTGTAGGTTCTTATTAACGGAAATATACAGGAGTGCGCTAACAAGAGCAGGTAGTCCTTACACTCCTATAGGGGTCAACTGACCTCAATCTGACCTCTCAGGCGACATGTAGTAAGTGGTATACTAGCAGCTTCCAGATGTCGCCAGGCACATTTATCTAAGCGTGTGGTGACATGAAACAGGGGCATTACCACACGCTACTGACTAGAGAAATAATGTGTATATATAGAGTACATACCTGGTATACATACAACATACATAATATACATACACTAAGGCGAAACAAAACAAACTGGATTATTGGCAGTTCATTGCAATTCTCCCTCTCCCCAGTCGTTGCAACACTTGCACCATTGCATCAGGAAAAGGAGGAGCCAAGATGTGTGGTTGCAGCCTGCGCTCCTGCCGCACCACATTAATCAACAAACCGCTTACACCCCCCAAAATTCCTATGGCGAAGGGGGCGAGTGGCGACGGGGACAGGCAGAGATGACTGCCGGGAATCTCAAGCCACAACTCTGCACATGGGCGGCACAGATAAGATTTATGCACTGGGATCTAGGCATCAGTGCAATCGGGTCCTGTTTGTGTGACTGAGCAACCCTTCCGAGGAGTCACTCTGCTCACTCCACATAGGGTGGGGGCTAGAAAAGGTGCCTGCCTTAAAACCCAACCTGACTGGGCAACCGCACCCAGTATTGTCATCCTTGAGCGGTCGAAAACACAATCAAAATCACAGAT
>NW_024721838.1:0-11964 GCF_018991925.1 Homarus americanus | reverse complement strand
AATGAAATATAAACTAAACGGAGAAATATAGGAATAAGATTATGAGAATGATTTAGGGGTAATAATAAGTGGGGCGGTGGTCACGCTCAGTTAAAGAGTCCTGATTATTGTGGTAGAATATGCTGTGGAACATTGTGGTGTAGTGGTCATCGTTCTCGCCTCACACCTAAGTGAACCAGGGTTCGATCCTTGGGCAGGTTAAGTTGTTGTTACTAGTTGTATTGTGTTGGTCGTCATAGCAATACACTGCGTGGTACAGATAACACTGCGGGACTACACTACTGATAAAACACATCAAAGACAAGCAGTACAGTACAGACGTCTTCACACTCAGTCACTTACGTCACAAGGTTGGCAATTTAAAACACCCCCTTAGGGCACACCTCCCATGTCAAAACGAATTCAGCATTTTTCGTCAAACTCAAAATCTAAACCTGCCATGCAATCGCGTTCTGATTGCGCTCATTAGATGCGGTGCATGCAAATACCCTTTCTTTGGTGAAGGTTTCTTTGCTCATAATCAATTTCAGAACGATTAGAGCAATATTAAGGGAGATATGGAGACATTACCCTTCAGCACTCTCTTGGTTGAGTGTGAATAATACCGTTGTCGGTAACTGTTCTAAAGTGATAATTATTTCTCCATTTTATACAATAATTATTGTCAATACAAAAGGGAAGGCCCAACAGCGTCCCAGACCCACAAAGTGACTTTTCAGGCACAGTTCATCACTCTGCAGGACGATATACCAGCAAATATTTGATTACACTATCAAACCTTTATTATGGAAATAGGAATTGGTGGTATTATTTACTTCCTAAATCAATAAAAATTACCCTGGGGCCGGTAACAGCAATATTATGAGAGGACGCTTTCTGGAGAGAAATATACCTATATCTCCCTTAATATTGCTCTAATCGTTCTGAAATTGATTATGAGCAAAGAAACCTTTACTAAAGAAAGGGTATTTGCATGCGCCGCATCTAATGAGCGCAATCAGAACGCGATTCCATGGCCGGTTTAGATCTTGAATTTGACGAGAAATGCAGAATTTGGCTGGACGCGGTCGACGACGGTCAAATAGACACAGGCCAATACTCTCTGATTGACAGTCAAACAAGCAGAGGCAGATGATGGTGGTGGAGGAAGTAGTGTTGGAGGTAGAGGTAATGGTGGAGAAGGTGGTCATGAAGTAGGTAGTGGTTTTGGAAAAGTAGAGAGTGGTAATGGTGGAGTGGGTGGAGAAGGTGGTGGTAGTGGTGGAGTAGGAGGTGGTAGTGTTGGAGTAGGTGGTAGTAGTGGTGGAGTAGGTGGTGATAGTTAGATTAGCTTAGGTAATATTTTATTCACAAAGATATTCATTATGAAAGTTGGTGAGGGAGATGGGAGCTTTCTGGTGTGACGGGATAATGGAAGGGGTGATGAGGGAAATGGGATGATTGGAGGGGAGATTGGGTGATGGGAGGGATGATGGGGTGATGGGAGGGGTGATGGGGTAATGAGGGGTGATGGAATGTGAGATGGGGTGATGAGGGGTGATGGGGTAATGGAAGAGTTGATAGGAGGGTTGATGGGGTGATGGGATGATGGAAGGGTCGATGGGATGATAGAAGGGGTGATGGGAGACAGGATAGACGCTGTCGTCACCACCACACACACTCACCCACCTCCGTCGTCGACGGCGTCGGGTCAAATTCTGCATTTTTCGTCAAATTCAAAATCTAAACCGGCCATGGAATCGCGTTCTGATTGCGCTCATTAGATGCGGCGCATGCAAATACCCTTTCTTTGAGTAAAGGTTTCTTTGCTCATAATCAATTTCAGAACGATTAGACCAATATTAAGGGAGATATGGAGACATTACCCTTCAGCACTCTCTTGGTTGAGTGTGAATAATACCGTTGTCGGTAACTGTTCTAAAGTGATTATTATTTCTCCATTTTATACAATAATTATTGTCAATACAAAAGGGAAGGCCCAACAGCGTCCCAGACCCACAAAGTGACTTTTCAGGCACAGTTCATCACTCTGCAGGACGATATACCAGCAAATATTTGATTACACTATCAAACCTTTATTATGGAAATAGGAATTGGTGGTATTATTTACTTCCTAAATCAATAAAAATTACCCTGGGGCCGGTAACAGCAATATTATGAGAGGACGCTTTCTGGAGAGAAATATACCTATATCTCCCTTAATATTGCTCTAATCGTTCTGAAATTGATTATGAGCAAAGAAACCTTCACTAAAGAAAGGGTATTTGCATGCGCCGCATCTAATGAGCGCAATCAGAACGCGATTCCATGGCCGGTTTAGATTTTGAATTTGACGAGAAATGCAGAATTTGGCTGGACGCGGTCGACGACGGTCAAATAGACACAGGCCAATACTCTCTGATTGACAGTCAAACAAGCAGAGGCAGATGATGGTGGTGGAGGAAGTAGTGTTGGAGGTAGAGGTAATGGTGGAGAAGGTGGTCATGAAGTAGGTAGTGGTTTTGGAAAAGTAGAGAGTGGTAATGGTGGAGTGGGTGGAGAAGGTGGTGGTAGTGGTGGAGTAGGAGGTGGTAGTGTTGGAGTAGGTGGTAGTAGTGGTGGAGTAGGTGGTGATAAAGCAGATTAGCTGCAGAAAATATTTTGTCTGTCAATTAAAGGAGGCATGGAAAGACGGGACAATGGAAGGTGAAATGGGATGATTGGAGGGGAGATTGGGTGATGGGAGGGATGATGGGGTGATGGGAGGGGTGATGGGGTAATGAGGGGTGATGGAATGTGAGATGGGGTGATGAGGGGTGATGGGGTAATGGAAGAGTTGATAGGAGGGTTGATGGGGTGATGGGATGATGGAAGGGTCGATGGGATGATAGAAGGGGTGATGGGAGACAGGATAGACGCTGTCGTCACCACCACACACACTCACCCACCTCCGTCGTCGACGGCGTCGGGTCAAATTCTGCATTTTTCGTCAAATTCAAAATCTAAACCGGCCATGGAATCGCGTTCTGATTGCGCTCATTAGATGCGGCGCATGCAAACATCTTCATGGGTTTTGTTTGCAGCATCACAATTTCAAATGATATGCATATGTATATGGGAACACACCAGCACTCTCTGGTTGAGGTGAATGTATTCGTTGTGTAACTGTCTAGTGATGATATTTCATTTCTTCATTTTATATACAATAATTATTGTCAATACAAAAGGGACGGCCCAACAGCGTCCCAGACCCACAAAGTGACATTACAGGCACCGTTCATCACTCTTCAGGACGATATACCAGTCAATATTTTATTACACTATCAAACCTTTATTATGGAAATAAGAGTTGGTGGTATTATTTAGTTCCTAAATCAATAAAAATTACCCTGGGGCCGGTAACAGCAATATTATGAGAGGACGCTTTCTGGAGAGAAATATACCTATATCTCCCTTAATATTGCTCTAATCGTTCTGAAATTGATTATGAGCAAAGAAACCTTTACTAAAGAAAGGGTCTTTTAATACGGCGCATCTAATGAGCGCACCGGCCATCTCACAATATTTACTCGATTTGTTAAAATAGACCCCAATTTGGTTGTGCGTTTAGGTATCAGTTTAAACCTTCTGAATGTTTGCTACCTTTTATCGGAAAAGTGAGCTAAAAGATACGTTCAGAGGCAGGCGACGACGGTGAGCGTATGGTATGTTTGTGGTAGTGTACGTATTTGGTGCTGGTGACGGCAGCGGGCTCGACCTGGTCACGGCACTGCATCAAACCGCACCGGTATGTCATGTGAATCGCGTTCTGATTGTGGTTCGATGCTGAAAATGTTCGAAAACCCTATTTTCGAGAAAGGTTTTTTGCTCATAAGTACTTCATAGCGATTAGAGCAATACGGCGGAATTGTGTTACATTTCTTCTGGATGTTCTGCTCATACGCGTACAATGGCCCCACGGTATATTTTATTGATTTCGGAAGTAAATAATACACCCAAATTTCATTTCCATATACAGGTTTACTGGTGTAGTAAGGGTTTGACTGGAATATCGTCCTGAAGAGTGATGAGAGGTACCTGTAAAGTCACTTGGAGGGTGTCTGGGATGCTTTATTGCTATTCTTATATATTGACAACATTTATTCCATCAAATGGACAAATAATCATCGATTTAGAAGAATTACTAACAACGGATTTCTTCACATTCAACTAAGAGACTGGTGAAGGGTAAAGTCTCCATATCTTCCTTAATATTGCTCTAATCCCTCTGAAATTCATTATGAGCAAAGAAACCTTTACTAAAGAAAGGGTATTTTAATACGGCGCATCTAATGAGCGCAATTGGGACGCGATTCCATGGCTGGTTTAGATTTTGATTTTGAGGAAAAATGCAGAATTCGTCTCACCTTGGGCTGTGGGTGCGTTTGTGGTGGTGGTGGTGGTGGAGGCGACGTCCGGCTGAATCCTTCGAATACTGTATTTTTACCTTAGATTTGGAGTTGAGCGCAAAATAGAGTATTGTCTAGAGGTAGGCGACGACGGTGATGTATGTGTATGTTTGTGGT
Source organism: Homarus americanus (assembly GCF_018991925.1). Taxonomy (NCBI): domain Eukaryota; kingdom Metazoa; phylum Arthropoda; class Malacostraca; order Decapoda; family Nephropidae; genus Homarus; species Homarus americanus. Next base: position 7,420 of record NW_024721838.1, on the reverse strand, counting down.
AGTGTGTACGTATTTGGTGCTGGTGACGGCAGCGTCTGACCTGGTCACGCGAATTGTGCATTTTTCATCAAAATCAAAATCTAAAGCAGCCACGGAATCGCGTTCTGATTGCGCTCCATCGACACAGCATGTTCGAAAACCCTATCTTCGAGAAAGGTTTCTTTGCTCATAAGTAATTTCATAGCGATTAGAGCAATATTTATGGAATTGCAGCTACATTTCTTTCCGGGATGTCTCCGCTCATAATATTGCTATTATCGGCCCCAAGGTATATTTTATTGATTTCGGAAGTAAATAATACACCCAAATTTCATTTCCATATACAGGTTTACTGGTGTAGTAAGGATTTGACTGGAATATCGTCCTGAAGAGTGATGAGAGGTACCTGTAAAGTCACTTGGAGGGTGTCTGGGATGCTTTATTGCTATTCTTTTATATTGACAACATATATTCCATCAAATGGACAAATAATCATCGATTTAGAAGAATTACTAACAACGGATTTCTTCACATTCAACGAAGAGACTGGTGAAGGGTAAAGTCTCCATATCTTCCTTAATATTGCTCTAATCCCTCTGAAATTCATTATGAGCAAAGAAACCTTTACTAAAGAAAGGGTATTTTAATACGGCGCATCTAATGAGCGCAATCGGGACGCGATTCCATGGCTGGTTTCGATTTTGATTTTGAGGAAAAATGCAGAATTCGTCTCACCTTGGGCTGTGGGTGCGTTTGTGGCGGTGGTGGTGGTGGAGGCGACGTCCGGCTGAATCCTTCGAATACTGTATTTTTACCTTTAGATTTGGTGTTGAGCGCAAAATAGAGTATTGTCTAGAGGTAGGCGACGACGGTGATGTATGTGTATGTTTTTGGTAGTGTGTACGTATTTGGTGCTGGTGACGGCAGCGTCTGACCTGGTCACGCGAATTGTGCATTTTTCATCAAAATCAAAATCTAAAGCAGCCACGGAATCGCGTTCTGATTGCGCTCCATCGATACAGCATGTTCGAAAACCCTTTCTTCGAGAAAGGTTTCTTTGTTCATAAGTAATTTCATAGCGATTAGAGCATTATTAATGGAATTGCAGCTACATTTCTTTCCGGGATGTCTCTGCTCATAATATTACTATTATCGGCCCCAAGGTATATTTTATTGATTTCGGAAGTAAATAATACACCCAAATTTCATTTCCATATACAGGTTTACTGGTGTAGTAAGGGTTTGACTGGAATATCGTCCTGAAGAGTGATGAGAGGTACCTGTAAAGTCACTTGGAGGGTGTCTGGGATGCTTTATTGCTATTCTTTTATATTGACAACATTTATTCCATCAAATGGACAAATAATCATCGATTTAGAAGAATTACTAACAACGGATTTTTTCACATTCAACGAAGAGACTGGTGAAGGGTAAAGTCTCCATATCTTCCTTAATATTGCTCTAATCCTCTGGTCATTATGAGCAAAAGCCTTTACTAAAGGAGGAAGGTGTTTTAATACTGGCATCAATCAGGACGCGATTCATAAACAGTTTGGGTGCACGATTTTGAGGGCATCAAGTCGTCACCTTGGGCTGTGGGTGCGTTTATTGTGGTGGTGTGGTGGTGGTGGAGGCGACGTCCGGCTGAATCCTTCGAATACTGTATTTTTACCTTTAGATTTGGTGTTGAGCGCAAAATAGAGTATTGTCTAGAGGTAGGCGACGACGGTGATGTATGTGTATGTTTGTGGTAGTGTGTACGTATTTGGTGCTGGTGACGGCAGCGTCTGACCTGGTCACGCGAATTGTGCATTTTTCATCAAAATCAAAATCTAAAGCAGCCACGGAATCGCGTTCTGATTGCGCTCCATCGACACAGCATGTTCGAAAACCCTATCTTCGAGAAAGGTTTCTTTGCTCATAAGTAATTTCATAGCGATTAGAGCAATATTTATGGAATTGCAGCTACATTTCTTTCCGGGATGTCTCCGCTCATAATATTGCTATTATCGGCCCCAAGGTATATTTTATTGATTTCGGAAGTAAATAATACACCCAAATTTTATTTCCATATACAGGTTTACTGGTGTAGTAAGGGTTTGACTGGAATATCGTCCTGAAGAGTGATGAGAGGTACCTGTAAAGTCACTTGGAGGGTGTCTGGGATGCTTTATTGCTATTCTTTTATATTGACAACATTTATTCCATCAAATGGACAAATAATCATCGATTTAGAAGAATTACTAACAACGGATTTCTTCACATTCAACGAAGAGACTGGTGAAGGGTAAAGTCTCCATATCTTCCTTAATATTGCTCTAATCCCTCTGAAATTCATTATGAGCAAAGAAACCTTTACTAAAGAAAGGGTATTTTAATACGGCGCATCTAATGAGCGCAATCGGGACGCGATTCCATGGCTGGTTTAGATTTTGATTTTGAGGAAAAATGCAGAATTCGTCTCACCTTGGGCTGTGGGTGCGTTTGTGGTGGTGGTGGTGGTGGAGGCGACGTCCGGCTGAATCCTTCGAATACTGTATTTTTACCTTTAGATTTGGTGTTGAGCGCAAAATAGAGTATTGTCTAGAGGTAGGCGACGACGGTGATGTATGTGTATGTTTGTGGTAGTGTGTACGTATTTGGTACTGGTGACGGCAGCGTCTGACCTGGTCACGCGAATTGTGCATTTTTCATCAAAATCAAAATCTAAAGCAGCAACGGAATCGCGTTCTGATTGCGCTCCATCGATACAGCATGTTCGAAAACCCTATCTTCGTGAAAGGTTTCTTTGCTCATAAGTAATTTCATAGCGATTAGAGCAATATTTATGGAATTGCAGCTACATTTCTTTCCGGGATGTCTCCGCTCATAATATTGCTATTATCGGCCCCAAGGTATATTTTATTGATTTTGGAAGTAAATAATACACCCAAATTTCATTTCCATATACAGGTTTACTGGTGTAGTAAGGGTTTGACTGGAATATCGTCCTGAAGAGTGATGAGAGGTACCTGTAAAGTCACTTGGAGGGTGTCTGGGATGCTTTATTGCTATTCTTTTATATTGACAACATTTATTCCATCAAATGGACAAATAATCATCGATTTAGAAGAATTACTAACAACGGATTTCTTCACATTCAACGAAGAGACTGGTGAAGGGTAAAGTCTCCATATCTTCCTTAATATTGCTCTAATCCCTCTGAAATTCATTATGAGCAAAGAAACCTTTACCAAAGAAAGGGTATTTTAATACGGCGCATCTAATGAGCGCAATCGGACGCGATTCCATGGCTGGTTTAGATTTTGATTTTGAGGAAAAATGCAGAATTCGTCTCACCTTGGGCTGTGGGTGCGTTTGTGGTGGTGGTGGTGGAGGCGACGTCCGGCTGAATCCTTCGAATACTGTATTTTTACCTTTAGATTTGGTGTTGAGCGCAAAATAGAGTATTGTCTAGAGGTAGGCGACGACGGTGATGTATGTGTATGTTTGTGGTAGTGTGTACGTATTTGGTGCTGGTGACGGCAGCGTCTGACCTGGTCACGCGAATTGTGCATTTTTCATCAAAATCAAAATCTAAAGCAGCCACGGAATCGCGTTCTGATTGCGCTCCATCGATACAGCATGTTCGAAAACCCTATCTTCGAGAAAGGTTTCTTTGCTCATAAGTAATTTCATAGCGATTAGAGCAATATTAATGGAATTGCAGCTACATTTCTTTCCGGGATGTCTCCGCTCATAATATTGCTATTATCGGCCCCAAGGTATATTTTATTGATTTCGGAAGTAAATAATACACCCAAATTTCATTTCCATATACAGGTTTACTGGTGTAGTAAGGGTTTGACTGGAATATCGTCCTGAAGAGTGATGAGAGGTACCTGTAAAGTCACTTGGAGGGTGTCTGGGATGCCTTTATTGCTATTCTTTTATATTGACAACATTTATTCCATCAAATGGACAAATAATCATCGATTTAGAAGAATTACTAACAACGGATTTCTTCACATTCAACGAAGAGACTGGTGAAGGGTAAAGTCTCCATATCTTCCTTAATATTGCTCTAATCCCTCTGAAATTCATTATGAGCAAAGAAACCTTTACTAAAGAAAGGGTATTTTAATACGGCGCATCTAATGAGCGCAATCGGGACGCGATTCCATGGCTGGTTTAGATTTTGATTTTGAGGAAAAATGCAGAATTCGTCTCACCTTGGGCTGTGGGTGCGTTTGTGGTGGTGGTGGTGGAGGCGACGTCCGGCTGAATCCTTCGAATACTGTATTTTTACCTTTAGATTTGGTGTTGAGCGCAAAATAGAGTATTGTCTAGAGGTAGGCGACGACGGTGATGTATGTGTATGTTTGTGGTAGTGTGTACGTATTTGGTGCTGGTGACGGCAGCGTCTGACCTGGTCACGCGAATTGTGCATTTTTCATCAAAATCAAAATCTAAAGCAGCCACGGAATCGCGTTCTGATTGCGCTCCATCGATACAGCATGTTCGAAAACCCTATCTTCGAGAAAGGTTTCTTTGCTCATAAGTAATTTCATAGCGATTAGAGCATTATTAATGGAATTGCAGCTACATTTCTTTCCGGGATGTCTCCGCTCATAATATGCTATTATCGGCCCCAAGGTATATTTTATTGATTTCGGAAGTAAATAATACACCCAAATTTCATTTCCATATACAGGTTTACTGGTGTAGTAAGGGTTTGACTGGAATATCGTCCTGAAGAGTGATGAGAGGTACCTGTAAAGTCACTTGGAGGGTGTCTGGGATGCTTTATTGCTATTCTTTTATATTGACAACATTTATTCCATCAAATGGACAAATAATCATCGATTTAGAAGAATTACTAACAACGGATTTCTTCACATTCAACGAAGAGACTGGTGAAGGGTAAAGTCTCCATATCTTCCTTAATATTGCTCTAATCCCTCTGAAATTCATTATGAGCAAAGAAACCTTTACTAAAGAAAGGGTATTTTAATACGGCGCATCTAATGAGCGCAATCGGGACGCGATTCCATGGCTGGTTTCGATTTTGATTTTGAGGAAAAATGCAGAATTCGTCTCACCTTGGGCTGTGGGTGCGTTTGTGGTGGTGGTGGAGGCGACGTCCGGCTGAATCCTTCGAATACTGTATTTTTACCTTTAGATTTGGAGACAGGATAGACGCTGTCGTCACCACCACACACACTCACCCACCTCCGTAGTCGACAGCGTCGGGTCAAATTCAGCATTTTTCGTCAAATTCAAAATCTAAACCGGCCATGGAATCGCGTTCTGATTGCGCTCATTAGATGCGGCGCATGCAAATACCCTTTCTTTATTAAAGGTTTCTTTGCTCATAATCAATTTCAGAACGATTAGAGCAATATTAAGGGAGATATGGAGACATTACCCTTCAGCACTCTCTTGGTTGAGTGTTAATAATACCGTTGTCGGTAACTGTTCTAAAGTGATGATTATTTCTTCATTCTATACAATAATTATTGTCAATACAAAAGGGACGGCCCAACAGCGTCCCAGACCCACAAAGTGACTTTACAGGCACCGTTCATCACTCTTCATGACGATATACCAGTCAATATTTGATTACACTATCAAACCTTTATTATGGAAATAAGAGTTGGTGGTATTATTTAGATCCTAAATCAATAAAAATTACCCTGGGGCCGGTAACAGCAATATTATGAGAGGACGCTTTCTGGAGAGAAATATACCTATATCTCCCTTAATATTGCTCTAATCGTTCTGAAATTGATTATGAGCAAAGAAACCTTTACTAAAAAAAGGGTATTTGCATGCGCCTCATCTAATGAGCGCAATCAGAACGCGATTCCATGGCCGGTTTAGATTTTGAATTTGACGAGAAATGCAGAATTTGGCTGGACGCGGTCGACGACGGTCAAATAGACACAGGCCAATACTCTCTGATTGACAGTCAAACAAGCAGAGGCAGATGATGGTGGTGGAGGAAGTAGTGTTGGAGGTAGAGGTAATGGTGGAGAAGGTGGTCATGAAGTAGGTAGTGGTTTTGGAAAAGTAGAGAGTGGTAATGGTGAAGTGGGTGGAGAAGGAGGAGGTGGTAGTGTTGGAGTAGGTGGTAGTAGTGGTGGAGTAGGTGGTGATAGTTAGATTAGCTTAGGTAATATTTTATTCACAAAGATATTCATTATGAAAGTTGGTGAGGGAGATGGGAGCTTTCTGGTGTGACGGGATAATGGAAGTGGTGATGAGGGAAATGGGATGATTGGAGGGGAGATTGGGTGATGGGAGGGGTGATGGGGTGATGGACTGGGGGATGGGGTAATGAGGGGTGATGGAATGTGAGATGGGGTGATGAGGGGTGATGGGGTAATGGAAGAGTTGATAGGAGGGTTGATGGGGTGATGGAAGGGTCGATGGGATGATGGAAGGGATGATGGGAGACAGGATAGACGCTGTCGTCACCACCACACACACCCACCCACCTCCGTCGTCGACCGCGTCGGGTCAAATTCTGCATTTTTCGTCAAATTCAAAATCTAAACCGGCCATGGAATCGCGTTCTGATTGCGCTCATTAGATGCGGCGCATGCAAATACCCTTTCATTAAATAAAGGTTTCTTTGCTCAATCAATTTCAGAACGATTAGAGCAATATTAAGGGAGATATGGAGACATTACCCTTCAGCACTCTCTTGGTTGAATGTGAATAATACCGTTGTCGGTAACTGTTCTAAAGTGATGATTATTTCTCCATTTTATACAATAATTATTGTCAATACAAAAGGGACGGCCCAACAGCGTCCAAGACCCACAAAGTGACTTTTCAGGCACCGTTAATCACTCTGCAGGACGATATACCAGCCAATATTTGATTGCACTATCAAACCTTTATTATGGAAATAAGAGTTGGTGGTATTATTTAGTTCCCAAATCAATAAAAATTACCCTGGGGCCGGTAACAGCAATATTATGAGAGGACGCTTTCTGGAGAGAAATATACCTATGTCTCCCTTAATAATTGTGTACTGTTTTGTCCCGCCTCGCAGTATTATCTGTACCATTATTACCCAGCGAGTTAGGTGTTGCCCGAGGACGACCTTTACACCACTAGTTGCTAACTAATACTACCACAACAAGGACTAACTGAGCGTGACCACCGCCCCACTTATTATTACTCCTAAATCGTTATAATAATCTTATTCCTACGTTTAGTTTATATTTCATTTGTGGCCATCAACGAGATCTCGGTATGTTAAATATCCCCCTCCGCCTTTCTATCACCCCTGCCAACCCTTCCTGCTTGACAGAATTCAGTCTAGTTGAGAGATGGCTTTTCAGATAATTCAACTCCGTCAGGACCAGACCCAGCAAGAGCGGATCTGGGGGGGGGGGGTCCAGACCCCACCTTTTCATCAAAAAATGCCATTACTTTTTCTGTAATGCAT
>NW_024721837.1:0-1434 GCF_018991925.1 Homarus americanus | reverse complement strand
TTAGGTTAGGTCACATTCCGTTAGGTTCCGTGCATTGTAATTTCCATTTTCTTGCTTAGTATCAGCAAATAACCTCTCCAACATCTCCAGCAATATTGGTGCAATTCTAGAAACTCCTTCAGGTGCTGACCGTCTCCTCCACCATTACCTCTCGTCCGCTAAACCACTACAAACATCAAAATACATCGTCACACGTCAGTTATTAGTTCATACGGGATAACGTTCTCTCTGGGGCCTTGTATAAATTACTTTACCATTAAGGGAGTAAATATAAAATACCCAATATAAAATTTTTCTTTATTAAGTATTGGAAGTCAGAGCTACTGGCTGCCAGATTTACCCCACCACGGAAGACAGGGACACACACACTACCTCAGCACCACGGAAGATAGAGCCACACACTACCCCACCATGAAGATAGAGCCACCACCACACCCCACCACGGAAGACAGAGCCACACCCCACCACGAAGGCCCCACCACACACACCACCCTACCACACCACCTCACCACGGAAGATAGAGTCACACACACTACCTCACCACGGACACACTACCCCCACCACGGAAGATAGAGTCACACAACCCCTACTCACTGCAGGTCACACACACCACCCCACCACGAAGATAGAAACACACACCACCCCCACCACGAAGATAGAGTCACACTACCCCTACCACGAAGATAGAGCCACACCACCCTACCACGAAGATAGAGTCACACACCACCTACCACGGAAGACAGAGTCACACACCACCCCACCACGGAAGATAGAGCCACAACATCACCCCACCACGGAGATAGAGCCACACACACTACCCCACCACGGAAGATAGGGCCACACACCTCACCACAGAAGATAGAGCAACACACTACCCCCACCACAGAAGATAGAGCCACACACTACCCCCACCACAGAAGATAGAGCCACACACTACCCCCACCACAGAAGATAGAGCCACACACTACCTCATCAAGACAAGGCGGAGAATTTTAACGACTAAGGGAGGAAGGAGGTGATGAAAATTTTCTAATGGACCATTTGGTTGTCCCGATTATTTCGGTCTTCATAAATTTTATCACTTCCAATTTATTCATGAGGAAAGACCAGGTGTGGGAGTAGCAGGTGTGGGTGGAGTAGGTGTGGGAGGAGCAGGTGTGGGAGGAGCAGTCGTGGGAGGAGCAGGTGTGGAAGGAGCAGGCGTGGGAGGAGCAGGCGTAGGAGGAGAAAGTGTGGGAGGAGCAGGTGTGGGAGGAAAAGTGTGGAGGGCATGGGAGGAAAGTGTGGGAGGAGCAGGTGTGGGAGGAGCAGTCGTGGGAGGAGCAGGTGTGGAAGGAGCAGGCGTGGGAGGAGCAGGCGTAGGAGGAGAAAGTGTGGGAGGAGCAGGTGTGGGAGGAAAAGTGTGGGAGGAACAGGTGTGGGAGGAGCAGGCGT
>NW_024721836.1:0-5093 GCF_018991925.1 Homarus americanus | reverse complement strand
TTTCCCCAAAATTCGAAAATCTATTCCCCGAAAATCGATAATCTATTGAAAAGTAGAAAATCTATCTACTTTTCGGGAAAATAGACTAACAACTTTCCCGGAAAGTAGATATTCCCATTTTTTTATGATACAAATTTCCCGTTTTCTAAGATAATCTATTTTCGGGGAAAGTTGTTTATCTAACTCTAACTTTCGCGGAAAGTAGATATTTCCCATTTTTATGATACAAATTTCCGTTTTCTATGATAATCTATTTTCGGCAAATTTGGTTATCTAACTTTCCCGGAAAGTAGATGTTTTCCTTTATGATACAAATTTCCCGTTTTCTATGATAATCTATTTTCGGGAAAGTTGTTTATCTAACTTTCTAACTTTCATGGAAAGTAGATATTTCCCATTTTTATGATACAAATTTCCGTTTTCTATGATAATCTATTTTCGGCAAATTTGGTTATCTAACAACTTTCCGGAAGTAGATATTTTTCCCATTTTTTGTGATACAAATTTCCCGTTTTCTGATAATCTATTTTGGAAAATTTGGTTATCTAATAACTTTCCGGAAAGGTAGATATTTTATTTTTGTGATACAATTTCCCGTTTTCTATGATAATCTACTTCAAAATTAGGTAATATTTCCCCAAAATTCGAAAATCTATTTCCCCGAAAAATCGATAAGAATTGGTAATATTTCCCCAATTCGAATATTCCCCGAAATCGATAATCTACTTTCCAGTAGAAAATCTATCTACTTTCAGGAAGAAGTAGATAATCACTTTCCGGAAAGTAGATATTTCCCATTTTTGTGATACAAATTTCCCGTTTCTATGATAATCTATTTTTCGGGAAGATTTGTTTATCTAACTCAACTTTCGCGGAAAGTAGATATTTCCCATTTTTTATGATACAAATTTCCCGTTTGTATGATAATCTATTTTCGGCAAATTTGGTTATCTACCCTTTCCGGAAAGTAGATATTTCCCATTTTTATAATACAAATTTCCCGTTTTCTGTGATAATCTATTTTCCGGAAAGGTTGTTTATCCTTTCAACTTTTCTCGGAAGTAGATATTTCCCATTTTTATGATACAAATTTCCCGTTTTCAATGATAATCTATTTTCGGAAGATGTTTATCTAACCAACTTTCGCGGAAAGTAGATATTCCATTTTTTATGATACAAATTTCCGTTTCTATGATAATCTATTTTAGGCAAATTGGTTATCTAACTTCAACTTTCCGGAAAGTAGATATTTCCATTTTTATGATCAAATTTCCCGTTTTCTATGAAAATATTTTCCGGGAAAGTTGTTTATCTCTTAACTTTCTCGGAAAGTAGATATTTCCCATTTTTTATACAAATTTCCGTTTTCTATGATAATCTATTTTCGGCAAATTTGGTTATGTAATTAACTTTCCGGAAAGTAGATATTTATTTTTATGATGCAAATTTCGTTTTCTGTGATAATCTATTTTTCTGGGGAAAGTTGTTTTATCTAACCAACTATCGTGGAAAGTAGATATTTCCCATTTTTTATGTTTCAATTTCCCGTTTCTATGATAATCTATTTTCGGCAAATTTGGTTATCTAACACTTTCCGGAAATGAATGTTTATTTTTGTGATACAAATTTCCCGTTTTCTATGATAATCTACTTCGCAGAATTAGGTAATATTTCCCCCAAAATTCAATCTATTTCCCCGAAAAATCGATAAAATTGGGTAATATTTCCCCAAATTCATCTATTCCCCGAAAAATCGATATCTACTTTTCTGGTAGAAAATCTATCTACTTTTCGGGAAAGTAGATAACAACTTTCCGGGAAGTAGATATTTCCATTTTTTTGATAAATTTTCCGTTTTTCTATGATAATCTATTTTCGGAAAGTTGTTTATAACAACTTTCATGGAAAGTAGATATTTATTTTTATGATACAAATTTCCCGTTTTGTATGATAATCTATTTTCAGCAAATTTGGTTATCTAACCAACTTTCCGAAGTAGATATTTCCCATTTTTTATAATACAAATTTCCGTTTTCTATGATAATCTATTTTCGGGAAAGTTGTTTATCTAACTAACTTTCGCGGAAAGTAGATATTTTCCCATTTTTTATGATACAAATTTCCCGTTTTCAATGATAATCTATTTTCGGGAAAGATGTTTATCTAACTAACTTTCGCGGAAAGTAGATATTTCCCATTTTTTATGATACAAATTTCCCGTTTTCTATGATAATCTATTTTCGGCAAATTTGGTTATCTTCAACTTTCGGAAAGTAGATATTTCCCATTTTTTATGATACAAATTTCGTTTTCTGTGAAAATCTATTTTCGGGAAAGTTGTTTATCTAACTTTCAACTTTCGCGGAAAGTAGATATTTCCCATTTTTATACAAATTTCGTTTTCTATGATAATCTATTTTTCAAATTTGGTTATGTAACTAACTTTCCCGGAAAGTAGATATTTCCATTTTTTTGATACAAATTTCGTTTTCTATGATAATCTATTTTCGGGAGAGTTGTTTATCTAACTCAACTATCGCGGAAGTAGATATTTCCCATTTTTATGATACAAATTTTGTTTCTATGATAATCTATTTTCAAGCAAATTTGGTTATCTATCAACTTTCTGAAATTAATATTTCCCATTTTATGATACAAATTTCCGTTTTCTATGATAATCTATTTTCCGGAAAATTTGGTTTATCTAATAACTTTCGGAAAGTAGATATTTCCCATTTTGTGATACAAATTTTCCGTTTTCTATGATAATCTGCTTCGCAAAATTAGGTAATATTTCCCCAAATTCAAGAAAATCTATTTCCCCGAAAAATCGATAAAAATTAGTAATATTTCCCCAAAATTCAAAATCTATTCCCCGAAAATCGATAATCTCTTTCGAAAAGTAGAAAATATCCTTTTCGGGAAAGTAGATCTTCAACTTTCGGAAAGTAGATATTTCCCCCATTTTTATATTCCCATTTGTTTCTATGATAATCTATTTTCCGGGAAGTTGTTTATCTACTTCCTTTCGCGGAAAGTAGATATTTCCCATTTTTATGATACAAATTTCCGTTTCTATGATAATCTATTTCCGGCAAATTTGGTTATCTATCAACTTTCCCGGAAAGTAGATATTTCCCATTTTTTATAATACAAATTTCCGTTTCTATGATAATCTATTTTCGGGAAAGTTGTTTATCTAACTCAACTTTCGTGGAAAGTAGATATTTCCCATTTTTATGATACAATTTCGTTTTCAATGATAATCTATTTTCGGGAAAGATGTTTATCTAACCAACTGCTTGAAGTAGATATTTCCCATTTTTTATGATACAAATTTCCGTTTTCTGTGATAATCTATTTTCGGCAAATTTGGTTATCTAACAACTTTCGGAAAGTAGATATTTCCCATTTTTATGATACAAATTTCGTTTTTCTATGAAAATCTATTTTCGGGAGGATTGTTTATCTTCCTTTCCGGAAAGTAGATATTTCCCATTTTTGTTACAAATTTCCGTTTTCTATGATAATCTATTTTCGGAAAATTTGGTTATCTATTTCAACTTTCCCGGAAAGTAGATATTTCCATTTTTGTGATACAAATTTCCCGTTTTCTATGATAATCTACTTCGTAAAATTAGGTATTTCCCCAAAATTTGAAAATCTATTCCCCGAAATTGATAATCTACTTTCCCGAAAAGTAGAAATCTATCTACTTTTCGGGAAAGTAATCTAACTTTCTGGAAAGTAGATATTTTCCCATTTTTATGATACAAATTTCCGTTTTCTATGATAATCTATTTTCGGGAACGTTGTTTATCTAACAACTTTCGCGGAAAGTAGATATTTCCCATTTTTATGATACAAATTTCCGTTTTCTATGATAATCTATTTTCGGAAATTGGTTATCTATCTAACTTTCGGAAAGTAGATATTTCCCATTTTTTGATACAAATTTCCGTTTTCTATGATAATCTACTTCGCAAATTAGGTATATTTCCCCAAAATTGAAAATCTATTCCCCGAATCGATAATCTACTTTCCCGAAAGTGAGAAAATATCTACTTTTCGGGAAAATGAAATACCGCTTTCCGGAAAGTAGATATTTATTTTATGATACAAATTTCCCGTTTTCTGTGATAATCTATTTTTCGGGAAAGTTGTTTATCTAATCAACTTTCGCGGAAAGTAGATATTTCCATTTTTTTGCTGATACAAATTTCCCGTTTTCTGTGATAATCTGTTTTCGGCAAATTTGGTTTATCTAATAACTTTCCGGAAAGTAGATATTTCCCATTTTTGTGATACAAATTTCCGTTTTCTATGATAATCTATTTTCGGAAGAATTTGGTTATCTATCCAACTTTCACGGAAAATAGATATTTCCCATTTTTGTGATACAAATTTCCCGTTTTCTATGATAATCTGCTTCGCAAAATTGGGTAATGTTTCCCCAAAATTCGAAAATCTATTTCCCCGAAAATCGATAATCTACTTTCGAAAAGTAGAAAATCTCTCTACTTTCGGAAATGAATAACTTCAACTTTCCCGGAAAGTAGATATTTCCCATTTTATGATACAAATTTCCGTTTTCTATGATAATCTATTTTCGGGAAAGTTGTTTATCTAACTTCAACTTTCGCGAAGTAGATATTTCCCATTTTTTATGATACAAATTTCCCGTTTTCTATGATAATCTATTTTCGGCAAATTTGGTTATCTATCCAACTTTCCGGAAATTAGATATTTCCATTTTTTTTGATACAAATTTCCGTTTTCTATGAAAATCTATTTTTCAGGAAATTTGTTTATCTAACCAACTTTCTCGGAAAGTAGATATTTCCCCATTTTTTATGATACAAATTTTCCGTTTTCTATGAAATCTATTTTCGGCAAATTTGGTTATCTATTAACTTTCCCGGAAGTAGATATTTCCCATTTTTATGATACAAATTTCCGTTTTCTATGATAATCTATTTTCGGGAAAGTTGTTTTATCTAACTAACTTTCGCGGAAAGTAGATATTTCCCATTTTTTATGATACAAATTTCCCGTTTTCTATGATAATCTGCTTCGCAAGAATTAGGTAATAT
>NW_024721835.1:0-7151 GCF_018991925.1 Homarus americanus | reverse complement strand
TTTATTGTTTGTAAAAATGCACAGCACAGTACAGTTCAGTACAAGTACTGTACATAGGAAGTGGAGGTGCAGTTATTCACAAAATATTTGTGTTTGTTGTCGGCAGTAGTGACGGTGCGGAGGGAGCGAGTTGGGAGGAGTGGTGAGGTGACCTTGGACGCAGGAGCAGGGACGAGTGGAGATGCCAGCCAGTATATTTCGGGTGTATTAATTGTTTTTATAGCTATTTTTGCATTTTAATATTAAATACTGTACATTACGTTTCAACAAAACTACCATTTATCTCTGAGAACATAGAAATGTAATATTTTTGCTGAAATGATGTACGTATTACAGTGGAAAGTGGGATAAAATTGTGACGCAAGCAATGACTCTCTCTCTTTCTTTCGTTCAAAAGATGTTGCCGTAATCGTTTTTCAAATGGATTTGGCTACTTTGGGCTTGCTATGATGACGCAAGAGATCTGCCCTGGCGACTGTACCGACACAGCTGGTGGTGCGTTGCTGCATCGTTTCCATTGTTTACTGGTAGTTACTGGTAAATATTTTTCAACCTAACGAAACTATTACCCTTTTAGAGGTCGACCCCCAATTTTTTGCAAAATAATTTGGTCTTAAAAACTCAAACTACACACAAGTATATATGGTAAATAAGGACATGGGGGGGCCAGGGTTTATTTTTTTTGGGGGGAGGCAGCACATATACGCGGATTTTTAACATCCACAGCTATCTTTGTTACGTAACCCCCGCGTATGTTAAGGGCAGACTGTATTCATTTATTAAAGTTTATTTATAGATACTGTACATAAATTTTTGTTCATTATATTTGAAACATCAATCTTTGTTAATTAAATTTGAAACAAAAGAAAACTACGATACCGTATTTTCATTAAAATATTACATCACAAGTATATTTTACCTTGTGACTGAATGAATATAGGTATTCTCAGAAATAAATATGAAAATATAATATTTTTGCTGGAATGACGTACATATTACAGTGAAAAGTGGGATAAAATCATGACGAAAACAATGACTTTCGCTTTCTTTCTTTTGTTCAAAAGATTTTACCATAATCGCTTTTCGAATGGTTTTCAGTTAAAAAACTGTTGTACTCGTACTGTATTACAATAATATTCTATCCTATCATTAGCCTTATAATCCCACAACTGAAAACCATTCGAAAAGCGATTACGGTAACATCTTTTGAACAAAAGAAAGAGAAAGCCATTGCTTTCGTCACAATTTTATCCCACTTTCCACTGTAATATGTACATCATTTCAGCAAAAATATTATATTTCCATGTTCTCAGAAATAAATGGTAGTTTCGTTGAAACGTAATGTACAATATTTAATATTAAAATGCAAAAATAGTTATAAAAACAGTTAATACACCCGTAATGTACTGGCTGGCATCTCCACTCATCCCTGCTCCCGCGTCCAAGGTCACCACTCCTCCCAACTCGCTCCCTCCGCTCCCTCCTCCGCCTCCTCCCCGTCACTACTGCCGACAACGAACACAAATGTTTTGTGAATAACTGCACCTCCACTTCCTATGTACAGTACTGAACTGTACTGTGCTGTGCATTTTTACAAACAATAAACATGGCAAGGAAAGCTATTAAAAAAAAGAGATAAGAATTTCACTATACTGTACAGTACCTCTACTCGGCGACAGGGCGGGGGTCATCGGGCTCATCGTCACTCAATTCCATAACGGGTGGTGAAGTGGGGGCGACTGTGGATTCAGCTGCTTCCTCGCTGCCGCCAGTGATTGATGGTGTTAAATCTCTCCTTCGGTGATCAAAGAACATGGTGATGGGGAGTTGTCGTCTATTTCATTTCTTCCATGACGTTTTTGTATGGAGCGAAAACGTCATCCATCCCTCGCATGAATTTCAGGGCACGCACCAATCACCATGGAGGGGTCCATACTATAGGCCAGGTTTTTCAGTGCCTCAATATTCCTGGTCATCTCTCCCCCAACTTCTCCAACGTTATTTCTTGGTGCTCTTCCTCATCCTCTTTCCCTTTCGCTTCCTCTTCCTTGCCTGAGTCTACTAACTCCTGTAGATCCTCCTCGGTCAGCCCAGTGTCGTGCTCTTCAATTAGCTCCCTAATCTCGTCCTCTGCCATGTCCCGGAAGCCTTCAGCAGCCACTTTCCTTGACAGTGCCAGGGTCTTTCTGAATATTTTCATTAAAATCCATCAAAATCATTTTCCTTGTGATCGTCTTAAGCACCAAACAGCTCCTCCCAGTCTTCTCCTTGAACAGGGTTAGAGGGTACGTGTTTTTCGAATCGTTTTCAATTAAAAAAATGTTAAAGCACACGTATATTTTACCTAAACTGTGCCTGAATGAATATATTCTCAGAAATAAACAGTAGTTTTGCTGAAACGTGGTGTATTTCAATGTAAAATAGGATAAAATACATGACAAAAACAAAAGACTTTACCTAACCTTCCAATGTTCAAGAGATGTTACTCGTTTTTTTAATAGTTTTCGGTTAAAATACTGTTATATTACAATGATATTATATTCATACTGTGCTTGATATACTACATTCACAGAAATGAAATATTTTTGCTGAAATGACGTAAGTATTACAGTGGAATGTGGGACAAAATCGTGACGAAAACAACGACTTTCGCTTTCTTTCATTCAAAAGATGTTACCGTAATCGCTTTTCGAATGGTTTTCATTTAAAAAACTGTTGCATCACAAGTGAATTAGGATAGAATATTATTGTAATACAACAGCTTTTTAACTGAAAACCATTCGAAAAGCGATTACGGTAACATCTTTTGAGCGAAAGAGAGCGAGTCATTGCTTTCGTCACTTTCCACTGTAATACGTACGTCATTTCAGCAAAATATTACATTTCCATATTCTCAGAAATAAATAGTAGTTTTGCTGAAACGTAATGCATTTCAATGTAAATTAGGATAAACTACATGAAAACAAAAGACTTTACCTAACCTTCCGATGTTCAAGATATGTTACTCGTTTTTTTAGTAGTTTTCGGTTAAAATACTGTTATATTAGTGATATTCTATTCATACTGTGCTTGATATAATACATTCACGGAAATGTAATATTTTTGCAACTACAATGCTGATGTCAACACAAGCGTGGTTACAGCGAGACTGACTGAGTGAGGGAGAGCTATGCGTGTGTGTGTGAGGTTGTGGGAGCGGGCGGTGTCCTGTGTTCGGTGCCGCGCGCGATTTGAATGTACTTCAATTACTTCAATGTACAGAATATTCCTCCGGCGGGGCAGTCCGCGTATTTGTGAATCCGTGAATGCTAAACCCTCGTATATGAAGGGCCGACTGTGTGTGTGTGTGTATGTATATATATATATATATATATATATATATATATATATATATATATATATATATATATATATATATATATATATATATATATATATATATATATATATATATATATATCTTGATAAAATCACACGGGAAAAGGGAAATAACGGAGCCCCTTAGCTTTCGTCTTTATTCAAGACATCTTCAGAGGCAACTGGATTACATGGACAGAGAGAGGCTTTAATATACAGGGTGACCTTATCAAACATGAGGTCAGGTCATAATGATGTCATCCACTAATCCCCACACCAACACACACGTAGAGGAGCTTAAGAAAAGGGGGTGACGTGACTAGTCAGGTTAGGTCAAAGATAAGGGACCCACTAAATAACTATCATACATCTAGATCAAAGGTTTTCAAAGCTTTTTTAACTTTGGGCCACTGACAAATAAATTTATGTAACATATTATCAGTTTTGAACTGACCATCACTAAGGTTTATTGATTTTAATTCCTTAATCAAACTAGCTTCAACCAGAAGTCTTTCTGTGACACAAGATGATTTAAATGAACATGAACGAACAAGGCACTGCTTTCAAATGCTGTTCTGATATTATACTTATGTTGTTTGATTCTGAGCTGCAGTGTTTTTCCTGTCTGTCTTACATAATTACAATTACATTTGCTACATGGAATACAATAAACACTTCCATTTACATTCAAACTTGGGCTATTTCTTATTAACATATTGGTATTGGTTGAGTCATACTTGAAAACAACATTAATATTTAGTAGCTTGAGGGACCGAACTAACGGGAGAAATTCATTACGATAGGGCAGAGTCAAAATATTCTTAAGTGTAGGAATTTGCCTGGATTGAGAGGAATAATAGGATTTTTTAGTCCTTTTAAAACAACGACCAACAAACACAGAAGGGTATCCGAGTTTTTGTGCAATGGAACGAATGTGTTTCAATTCATCGTCAATAAATTCAGAGTCACAAATACGCAGACATCTTAAGAACATAACAGAAAAAACTGACATTTTGGTAGACTCCAGGTGATTCGATAAAAAGTGTATGAAACTGTCTACCTGTGTGGGCTTTCTGTATACCTTAAATTTGTAGTTTTGGCCATTTCTCATGATAAGCATATTAAGGAATGGAAGGGATCCATTTATTTCTCTTTCAATTTTGAATGTGATACTTGGGACAATATCATTAAGCTTGTCTAAAAATTCCAATGGGTCACTGTTTCTAGGCCAAAGACAAAGAACATCATCTACATATCTATACTATGGAGAAATAAAGTCCACTATATTGGGTAGTAATCTAGACTAAAAAAACTACATATGAATACAGGCTAGAGGAGCAGAAAGACAATTACCCATGCTCATGCCAAATATTTGCTTGTAGAACTTCCCATTTGCTCTAAACACATTGTCAGTTACGCATAACTCTATCAATTTGAGGAAAGTATCATGTTCAATAGTTAAATCTAACAGTTGTAATTTATCTTTAAGAAATGAAAGTAGGTCTTTCACAGGTACTCTAGTGAACAGTGAATTTACATCAAAACATATTAATTCGCAAGGTTCGTTGTGTTTCTTGAGTTTATCAATTAAATCACTGCTATTGTGTATATGTGAATTAGATATTTGGCCTGTAAGAGGGGATAGCATCTTTACCAACCACTTCGATAATTTGTAAGTAACAGAACCCACAGAACTCAAGATAGGACGTAATGGATTGTTAAGCTTGTGTGTTTTGATCAATCCATACATATAAGGTAAATTGGGATTGATTTGAGAGAGCTGTTTGATGAGATCGGGGTTCTTATTCAATAAAATCTTCATTTTGGAATTAGATAACTTATTAATATATTCCAGGGGATCTTTCGTAAGCTCGCAATACGTGCTTTCATCACTAAGTAATGAATTCATCTTATCATTGTAGTCACTTTTATCCAAAATTACAATAGCATTAGACTTATCAGCCTTGGTAATATGGATATTCTTATTTCTTTTCAAGTTTATCAAGGCTGTTTCAAATCTTTTTGGAATGTTTGAAACAAATTTCTTATGTAAAACATTATGTATACAACCTTTAGCTATGGAAATATCTTCATTTGTAACATCTGACGACTTATTCTTTTCCAAGTTGATTATACCTTTAGTAATAGTAAGCGGATTAACGCACCGTTGAGTGATAGAAAACTTCCTACCAAAACCAAGAACAAGTTTCTCATTTGTCTGTAGATCATAAGATGATAAGTTTATGAACAAATTTGGATCACTCAATATGGTCCAGTAACTCTCGTCAAACAGAGCATTTAATTTGGCATTTAACCTTCTTTTTTGGGCTTTGTCAGTTTCACTAAGAAGTTGATATACAAAATCACGAATGGTGTGCCACTTATCAACACAAAATTTCTTGAGCCTCACTAAAATGTCAGTTTTTTTCTGCTATGTTCTTAAGATGTCTGCGTATTTGTGACTCTGAATATATTGACGATGAATTGAAAAACATTCGTTCCATTGCACAGAAACTTGGGTACCCTTCTGTGTTTGTTGATCGTTGTTTTAAAGGGCTAAAAAATCCTTTCATTCCTCTCAAACCAGACAAGTTCTACACTTAAGAATATTTTGACTTAGCCCTATCGTAATGAAATTGTCCCGTTAGTTCGGTCCCTCAAGCTACTAAATATTAATGTTGTTTTCAAGTATGACTCAACCATTACCAATATGTTAATAAGAAATAGCCCAAGTTTGAATGTAAATGGAAGTGTTTATTGTATTCCATGTAGCAAATGTAATTGTAATTATGTAGGACAGATGAAAAAACCCTGCAGCTCAGAATCAAACAACATAAGTACAATATCAGAACAGCATCTGAAGGCAGTGCCCTGTTCGTTCATGTAAGGAATAATAATCATCCCATTGCTTGGGAAAAAGCTTTGAAGTATTCAAATCATCTTGTGTCACAGAAAGACTTTTGGTTGAAGCTAGTTTGATTAAGGAATTAAAATCAATAAACATTAGTGATGGTCAGTTCAAAACTGATAATATGTTACATAAATTTATTTGTCAGTGGCCCAAGGTTAAAAATGCTTTGAAAACCTTTGATCTAGATGTAGGATAGTTATTTAGTGGGTCCCTTATTTTTGACCTGACCTGACTAGTCACGTCACCACCCTTCTCTTAAGCTCCTCTACGTGTGTGTTGGTGTGGGGATTAGTTGATGTCATCATTATGACCTGACCTCATGTTTTTAGGTCACCCTGTATATTTAAGCCTCTCTCTGTCCATGTAATCCAGTTGCCTCTGAAGATGTCTTGAATAAAGACGAAAGCTAAGGTACTCCGTTGTTTCCATTTTCCCGTGTGATTTTATCAAGATTTATCTCATCCACGTTTTCATTGTGGATTTACATGATATATATATATATATATATATATATATATATATATATATATATATATATATATATATATATATATATATATATATATATATATATATATATATATATATATATATATATATATGCTGATAACCACATGGAAAGAAGAAAACACGAAGTTCCCAAGCGCTTTCGTGTAATTCACATCTTCAGTGGTGAGTACAGACTAAAGAGAAATACAAACCAAGGTGTATATATACAGAGGAGGGTGAGACCAGGTCCACAATGGTCAGGTATTAGGTAATGACCCTACTAATTTTTAAATAGCACACAACGGTTGGTGGTCAGGTCAGATGGTCAGGTGACCCGACCTTCTCACCTGGTTGCAAATCTTCTTGATTACAAAATTGTCCAGCTTGTACATGC
>NW_024721834.1:0-40560 GCF_018991925.1 Homarus americanus | reverse complement strand
GTGACGGTAGAACGAAAGGGACTGAATAATAATGTCTGACGGGCGGTTATCACACGCCCTAACACATTACTATTACACTTATACATCAGGCAAAGCTTTAAACTGTAATAACTTCTAAATAAGCCTTAATTATAGGGCGGGATATAGCCCGATAGGACACTGACCTGAGGTGACGGTAGAACGAAAGGGACTGAGGGCAGTGCCCCGCCGCTCGTCACCACGTAGGCCTACAGTTTCCAATCTTTAATTTGTACTTTTATTTCTTACTGTTCTCACCTGAACACTTTTCGGCATATTGTCACTCATGATTATGAACACATATTTTAACCCTAAAGTACAAACTAAGGTAAGGTTCTGGTTTGCTAATTCGTGGGTAAATTCATAGGGTTATAATATCAACACGGCACACTCGAGGCGGGTACAGGACGCGCCTTAAAACAAAGGCCGAATGTTCATAACGGGGGTGTCTCAACTTCACTTAAAACTGTAATTAGGGATCCTCCTCTCACACATTGCACTATTTGAACACAGACATAAGATTCTCTGATCACTGTACCTGTCGTGGGTATATGTCACGTGAGGATACGAGGTGTATTAAGTTCATACCAACGCATACAAGATATTTCCTTTCAAGTATAGTTTCTGGGTCACTTCCAACACCTCACATAGTTCTGATACATTTATCCTTTTTCCAGATCATTGTTCTCATGTAGTTTCATATGATATCTGTGGAAGTTATGTTCGCTACACGCTCACAGACGTAAATAGTATGACCTTCAAACCCTGATCCACACTTAGTCCTACAGTACACTAGTCCGGCTCAACTGGACTTTAACATTCATCTTATGCATACCCTGAGTTCTCCTTAATGCTATGAATACATACATTTAATATGATATAACTGTACCTGGGTACAATACAACACATGGTCTAGGAACATTGAGTAGGTGAGTTGTCCTTTATCAATGTTTCCCGTTTTCTGAGGTTCTACAAGCGCGGTGCATTTGAATGTTATATAGCGTAATATGAATTAAATGGGGTTTTTAGGAATGACAATGATGTGCGCAGTACACTGGAGGCGTAGGCTGGGGAATTCGAAAAGGTTCGGTGGTTGTAGGGGAGGAATCCACTACAAACCTCTGTCCTGCATGGCAGTGAACAGTGACATTACCCACATGAATCTGACCAATATATAGTGTCAATGAATATGATGCCTTCTTTGTGTACGAACCTCTGTCCTGTATGGCAGTGAAGAGTGACATTGCCCACATGAATCTGACATATATATATATATATATATATATATATATATATATATATATATATATATATATATATATATATATATATATATATATATATATATATATATATATATATATATATATATAATACAGAAAACACATTGTGAGTTTCCTTTCTCCAACCCATCCTGAGTGTGAGACTGTAGTGAATTCCTCCCCTACAAGCACCGAACCTTCTCGAATTCCCTAGTCTACGCCTTCAGCGCCGCCCACGGAGCGGGGGTCAACTATCTACCCACACCTACCCCCGCCTTATAAGGCCTGACACCGCTGTGACCACCCTCTTTCCTACCCAGTGCCACCAGCAAGCACCTCCTCCTCCGCGCCAGCCGTGTGGCTGCCGCTCCCACCGGCGACCTAGGCGTCCCTCAAGCCACGTGCCCTCACTCAGGGCACCCTCACCACCCAGCTCTCTCTACTCAATGCTTATTACCATGCTACCTAACCAGCAACAAGCTGGATTGTACATCCAATACAATATGTATACAGTGAGCACATTGTGAGTTTCCTTTCTCCATCCCATCCTGAGTGTGAACCAATATCTCATAACCCCACAAATGGTGACCCCGGAGTGACACACTCACACAGGATGGGAACCCAAACATCCCATACCCCACAAATGGTGACCCCCGGAGGTTCGCACTCACACAGGATGGAGGAGAAACAGATCATGCTCCCAGTCTTCAAGCAACATGGAAGACTGGCTTATCCACACAGAGGCAGCTCTCATCGGCTCTACAGCTACTGTCTCTACACCGCAGGTTAGACACCCTAGAGCAGCACTGCTTCTCTAAGCAGACACCAGCTCCTCTTCCTGCCCCAAGCACCACGTCCTACCGACCCCAGCACACCCGTCCTGCCTCAGACGCCGCCCCCGGCCCAGCAGTACCCCCTGCCGCTCCTCCTGATGCGGCCCCTGCTCCCGACGCGGCCCATGCGCCTGAGTGCGGACCCACACACCCCTCTTTTCTCCCTCAGGTACTCCCTGCTACTGTCCTGCACCCTGCTGCTGTCGTGGACCCAGCTGCTGTCACGAGCCCTCATCCGCTCCTGCTGACGCAGCCCCTGCTCCTGACCCAGGCCCACACACCCCAGCAGGCGCATCTGACGACTCTGTACCTGCCGTGAGGGAAGCACAACATTCATCGCCTCCACACACCCTTTTTCTCCCTCTCTACTCCCACAGATGTTGTGTATCTAGACAGTTGTCTCCTCTAGCGGCTGGCTCATACACGCCCGCGCCGTTATGCTCACTACATCCTTGACCACCGAAGGGTCAAGACGTACCTGGCGCTCCTCTCGGAGCAGCCAGGTCAACTGTTAAGTTGGCCCATACTAACCCCCTCCCCTGAACCCTCCTCCCCACCGGAATATCAACAAGTTCTCGCCAGAAGTTACAATTTCATTTAGGAAAGGAACGGAACCAGTGTTAAACCGAGGTGAACAGTGGTGAACAGTGCTTAAGTCAGTGAGAACAACTCAACAGTAACAGTCACACCCAAGTTAACCTTCACACAGTGAGGTCCCAGGTACCCAGTGATAACGGCCCCCGCGAGACCCAACAACAACCACCGATGTGTTAATCCGTCTACGATAGGAAGGCCTGGTGACCAAACCTCACTCATATAACACCATCTGTGAGGGAATTACTACACCACATGTCCCTCATAACACCATATGTGAGGGAATTACTACACCACGTCAAGTCCCTCATCACACCATCTGTGAGGGAATTACTACACCATGTGAGGTCCCTCACAACACCATCTGTGAGGGAATTACTACACCACGTCAGGCCACTCATAACACCATCTGTGAGGGAATTACTACACCACGTGATGCCCCTCATAACACCATCTGTGAGGGAGTTACTACACCACGTGAGGCCCCTCATAACACCATCTGTGAGGTAATTACTACACCACGTGAGGTCCCTCATAACACCATCTGTGAGGTAATTACTACACCACGTGAGGTCCCTCATAACACCATCTGTGAGGGAATTACTACACCACGTGAGGCCCCTCATAACACCATCAGCGAGGGAATTACTACACCACGCCAGGTCCCTCATAACAACATCTGAGGGAACTACTACACCACGTGAGTTCCTCCTAACACCATCTGGGAGGGGGCTACTACACTACGAGTTTGCTGTTCAACACCTACATTAATCTGTATGTTCACTGTATGTTCCTTTACCTTTCTCTAATGAAGGCTTTTGTTAATCCACCAATGTATGTAATAAGTCATTTATGTCCAATGTATATTTTCAGCCTTCGGGCTGCAAAATTTTTTCAATAAACCGTTAATTATTATTATTATTATTACATGTGGCATGCACCGCCCGTTCTGCCTCACATGTGCCATGCAACCCTGCAGACAACAATGTGAGGGGGCCGGATTTTTAGGCCTGCCACCAATGTGAGGGGGCGGGTTCCCTCTCTGTTTCTACACCTCCCTCATCTTTACTCTTACTCACAACATTACTGGTGGTAAATTACATGGCATTCATTGTAGATTATTCAACATATACGTAAACACTGACACTAGTATATGCAGGGGTCCACTACCCAACATGGGATAATTATTTCCAACTAATTATCCCTAATATACATGTTACAACACTCTCTGGACATTCACTTCCAAGGAGTAACCCAGGGCAGAACACTAGGGCTCGCGGCCTTTGTTATTGTGGGGTAGCCAGACACATGGCGGGTCTGGAGTCTGGTCCAACGAAGCCGTGGGGCACATTAATCAGGCCGTATCGGTGCCATCTTTTCATATATGATCCCGGCTGGCCATCTACTACATCCGAGGCCGTTGTTGGATGGTAGAGCGATTCAAGAATCCCAAGGATCTGGAGACAAACGGGAATCAACGTCAGGGGACTGAGAAACATGACAACACCAACAAACTCTCTTGTCTAGACGACAGACGCATTTACGTTATATTACTTCCACACTGGGTGAATGACAATTCATCTGTTAAATCATGAACACTGGTGAACACTGATATTCACTACAATTGGCTGAATTAACTGAATGGCTAGGGAACACAGAACCTACCTGGAGACAAACGGGAATCAGCGTCAGGGGACGCTCTCCCTGGCCATCTTGAGTTTTTATACCCCTGAGTTGCCAGTGATCGCTACTCACGCAATGACAATAATTACAAACAAACTAACTGTTACTCATTCAAAGATGACCCTCAGTTGACAAAGGTCTGGCGAATTACTTGGGTTGATTTACACAGACTAATTCAAGATTGAGCTTCCCAGGAGAAAGTGGAATAAACAACGTATTGATAACTGTCTTCACAAAGGCGGGGCTTACTGGGAGGGATCGCGAGGGTAAACACGCTCCTTCTAGGGGTCGCTAACTCACTCATGTTTTGCGGGCGTGGAGTTTAATAAGAATCATTAGTTAAATAGATCAGCAGTCAACGTGACCATGACAACAAGTCTCCTACACCGCCTGGAGGGAAGGGAGGAGTATTGTAGTGGATTTCTCTCCTACAAACGCTGTTTGTCGCTGAGTAGCCGACCCCGCGAATTCCCCAGTGTATGCCTCGTGGTCTGGGTCAACCAGCGCCACCATACATCACGGAGGTAGGTAGTAGGTAGTAGGCAGCTACCAAACAGGGAGGTACTACCACCTGGGAAGATATTGGAAGCATAATGTGTTGTCTAATGGTAGACCCTGCTGCCATATGGCATCACGAAAATTGTGACCAAGTCCCAGGTTGCTGATCTATCTTTCTGCCTCATTTACACACAATTGCAGGGTCTCAACTGTCTCTCTTACTATTGACAACACCACAACTAAAACCTTACTCATTCTTGGTCTGTTTTATTCATTCTATTTTATTCTCCTATGTCAGTTGATATTAATACTGAAGCGGGGCCTTCTCGGATGGGTCCCACTGGTCGGGAAGGTTGTGGACCCTAGGGCCGACCTGATCATCATCAAGCTACTGGGGCCTCAACTGACGCCACTACGGTTGCTGGAGGATCGGCTTTTTTCACGCTTCATTTTTCCAACATTCGCGGACTGAGATCCAACTTTTCTTCTGTGGAGCACCATCTATTAACCTCTTCCCCCGACCTCTTACTACTCTCCGAACTTCAACTGACCAAAGCAGCTTCACCCAAACCTTTTCAAGTCTCAAACTACAACCTTTATACCTACTTCCGTTCTAAGGGAGGTGTATGCGCCTACTGCAATATACGTACACCTACAGCCCGACTCACGGATCTTGAATCTCCCCTTTATGATGTCATCTGGCTCAAAATATCTCTACCTACTGTGACTATTTTTCTTTGTTTCCTATACTGTTCTCCCAACTCTACAAACTATTTCGAACTCTTTGACTATCTCACTTCTTGCCATGAGTCGTTGCTATCCACACACCCCAACACCGAGATCCTCTACCTAGGGGATTTCAATGTACATCACAGAGAGTGGCTTGGCTCTGCAAGGGATGACCCAGGTGGAGCTGAGGCACTCTCTTTTTCCTTACTTAATGATTTGGAACAAATAATCAAACACCCTACACGCGTTCCTCATCGAGACGATCAACTTGCTATCATTTTTCATCTTTGTTTTACCTCTAACCCCTCACACTATTCATACTCAATTTTTGCCCCCTTAGGGTCTTCTGATCACAACCTTATTTCTATTAAATCAAACTGGGCACGACCACCTCCCCCACCCCCTCTAAACATCAACTATGGCACTATCGGAGGGCAAGCTGGCAATTCTTGCGAGAATTCTTCACCGACTTTCCTTGGGATGAATGTTGCTTTTCCACTCGGGATGCCTCAGTATGTGCTGACAGCATTGCTGGGGTTAAACAGGGCGGTATGAGCGCATTTATCCCATCTTCTACCAAAACTTTCACATTACAATCATAGTTTGATCGCTCCTACTCTCTTGCTTGCAGGGTGAGAGATAGGGCATATCGAGCTATGAAACTATCTCCTTCTCCTATTACCCACACCTCTTTCATTACTTCTAGGAATCGTTGTAAGGTTATTATTCTTCGTAGGGCCAAGCGGAATGTTATTAAAAGAAAGACTGCTGTCCTGACTAATTCTTCCTCTAGTAAATCCTTCTGGTCCTTAGCTAAAAACATCTGTAACTTCTGCACGCCTTCTTTTCCTCCCCTCTTCCTTCCCAATAACTCTATAGCCAACTCTCCGCCTGAGAAAGCCAACCTCTTTGGCACCTTATTCTCCTCTAATTCCACCTTAGACGATTCCCGCTCTACCCCTCCTACCCCTGCACCTCCTACTGAACCTATGCACTTTCCTATAATCTCCACTCGCAGGGTTGCCGGTGTGTTATCCAGGTTGGATATGAGTAAGGCGCATGGACCGGACGGAATACCCTCGTGTTTTGAGGGAGTGTGCTGAAGCTCTGGCCCCTGTGCTTGCTCGCCTCTTTCGCCTTTGCCTCAAAACCAAAACTTTTCCTTCTTCTTGGAAGCATGCCTTGGTTCAGCCCATCCCGAAGAAGGGTGACCATTCTAATCCCTCTAACTATCGCCCCATTGCCCTAACTTCATCCAAGATTTTCGAAACTATCTTGAACTACCATTTTCTCCGTCACCTTGAAAGCCTTTCTCTTTTGTCGGATCACCAGTATGGCTTTCGCCAGGCAAGATCTACTGGTGATCTGCTCTCCTATTGCACCCATCTTTGGTCATCCTCTCTTAGGGATTATGGGGAAGCTTTTGTCGTGGCCCTCGACATCTCCAAAGCATTTGACAGGGTATGGCACAAGTCTTTGCTATCTAAGCTTCCCTCTTTTGGTTTCTCTCCCCCACTTTGTTCTCTCATCTCTAGCTTCCTTGAGAATCGATCCATGGCAGTTGTTGTCGAGGGATCGATTTCTCGCTCTTTCTCTACCAATAGTGGCGTCCCACAGGGTTCTGTTCTTTCACCAACTCTCTTTCTTCTTTTTATCAATGATTTACTTCACACTACAACTAATTCTATCCATTCTTACGCCGATGATTCTACTCTTCACTCTTCCTCACATTTTCCCCTTCCTCCTAACTCTCAAACTAGATCTGTTTCTAGAACTGATATCATTACTTCTATCAACGCGGATCTGTGCAGCATCTCTGAGTGGGGAGATACAAACTTGGTTAAGTTCAATCGTAACAAAACTCAATATTTACCAATTACACTTTGTAAAGTAGACGATCTCCCACCAATTACATTTCAGGACGCTATCATCCCCCCCAAATTCTGAAATAAATATGTTAGGCCTCACCATTTCCTCCAATATGTCCTGGAAATCACACATCCTTAGTATAACTAAAGCTGCCTCCCGAAAGTTGGGAATGCTGTACAGATGCCGCAGCTACTTCACTCCTGAGCAGTTGCTCCAAGTATATTGTAGTGGATTTCTCCCCTACAAACGCTGTTTGTCGCTGAGTAGCCGACCCCAACAATTCCCCAGTGTATGCCTCGTGGTCTAGGTCAACCAGCGCCGCCATACATCACGGAGCTGGGGTCAACTACTAAGCCACGCCTACCCCCCGCTATTTAAGACCCGACCTCGTGGTGACCTGTCTCTTTTCTACCTACACCAACCAGCCAACACCTCCTCCTCCGCCTGCCTGGCGGCCCTCGCTCCCGCCGGCGAGCATGGCGACCCACAAGCTGGTCCTCCTCTGAGCATCCTCACCAACCAGCTCTCTCTACATCACGCTTGTAACCATGCTGCCTTCCCAGCACCAAGCTGCATTGTACATCCAATACAACATGTATACATGAGAGCACATTGTGAGTTTCCATTCTCCATCCCATCCTGAGTGAACACCAAACAATCTCATACCCCACAATATAATGGATTCATTCGTCCTAACTTGGAGTACTGCTCTCATATCTGGGGTGGCTCTTCTTCTGTCCAACTATAAGATAGGGTGGAATCAAAGGCATTTCGTCTTATTAACTCTCCTCCTTTAGTCGACAATCTCTCTCCCCTTTCTCTTCGCCGCAATGTTGCTTCACTCTCTCTCTTTTACAGGTACTTTAACGGGCAATGTTCATGGGATTTGGCATCCTGTGTACCGCCGGTAAGGCCGTGGGTTCGTAACACACGTCTTGCCCGCGGTGCCCACCATTTCTCTGTGGATATCGGTCACACGAGAATAACCCGTTATAGTACCTCCTTCTTTCCTCACACAGCCAAACTGTGGAATGCTTTGCCTTCTTCTGTGTTTCCATGCTCTTACAATCTGTCTCACTTTAAAAAGCTGGTTTTCCGGCATCTTCGTGGTGTAGATTAATACAGTATAACCTTTTTTCTATATTTTCAATTTCTTTCCGTTCTTTTTTTTTCGCCCCCAGGCTCCGTTGTGGGTCGTTTGACCTGTGCCCGGGTGGGCTAATTCCCGTAAAAGCCACGCCTACCCTCAAGTATTTAAGACCTGACCTCGTGGTGACCTCTCTTTTCTAGCTACAGCTGTAGCAACACCACTCCTCCGCCATGCTGGTATGCCCTCGCCCCGGCGAGCATGGCGACCCACAGGCTGTCCTCCTCTGAGCACCCTCACCAACCAGCTCTCTCTACATCACGCTTGTAACCACGCTGCCACTTCCCAGCACCAAGCTGCATTGTACATCCAATATAACATGTATACAGAGAGCACATTGTGAGTTTCCTTTCTCCATCCCATACTGAGTGTGAACCAAACAACCAGTTCCCCACAGGATCACCACGCAGAAGCCTCAGGGCTATCATGAAGTTGACTTCAATTATTCTATCTTTGACACTGGGTATACCTAGTTCTTTTCTCATATTAAGTACTTTATTGCTCATGGGACATCCTTGGATAATTCTGAGGGCTTTATTTTCCATTTTCTCGAGCCTTTCCTGTCACGAAAGACCAGGGCTGGTGCATGGTAATCTATCAGAGATCTTATATAGCTTAGGTACATTGTTTTAACAATTCTAATATTAGCACCATAGTGCGGGCTGTACCCTGCTACACTTCTAAGAGGTTTCAGCTGCTACACTTCTAAGAGGGTTAGCTGTTGTATGGCAGGAAGGTACAAGGGACGGAGACACCAAAATATTTAAAAGAAACATAGTCAATAATGTTGTTACCTATTTTGAACTTGGCGGGATCGCGTTTGAGGTTACCAGCTTGTTTGTTGAATACCTTAGTTTTCTCAGTGGGGATAATAAGACCGAGGTTCTCACAGACTGCATGTACTGTACATGATTCAGGGTGGTTTGCATTTCACGATGAGTTTTAGTGTGTATAAGAATATCATCAGAATAGCTGATTGTGATATTGCTGGGGTTGTCTGGTATTAAATTTAATAACGCATTCATAAGAACATTGAACAAAGAGGGGCTAAGTACTCCACCTTGAGCGGTACCAAGTTGCATATCTTTAACTTCACTTTTGAAACCCTGAAACAGTGCAGCAGCCCTTCTGTTGGTTAGGTAACCACTTATCCAGTGTAACAGCCTACCTCCTATATCCATTTTGGTTAGTTCGTGCAATATCAGTTGCCTATTTGCAATATCAAATGCAGCTTTTAGGTCAAGAAATGTGGTGTATCTGTGCCTTTCATCACCATGCACAGTTAGGAATGTGGTGATGCAATTATGTACACCATGTGTTCTCTGATTCTATATAAGAGTCTGCCAAGAACCATCCACTCAAAGGTTTTACACAGGCAGCTGGTTAGTGATATGGGACGAAAAGCATCAGACTGTCCTGGTTTCGGTAATGGTACAACAATACTGCTGGTCCATGATGTGGGTATTTGGCCCTCGGCATGACTCATATTGTACAATGGCAATAATGGATTGTCTGGCACACGCCTTAGAAGTCTAACGATGTTGTAGGTGACTCTGTCCTCTCCAGGAGCAGTAGACCTACCTCTGGCGAGGCCAGCGTCAAGCTCCCACTATTGAGGGCGTGGAGGAGGGGTGTGGGTATGGAGGGCGTGGGGGCTGGGGTGTGGGTATGGAGGGTGTGGGGGAGGGGTGTTGGTATGGAGAGCGTGGGGGAGGGGTGTGGGTATGGAAGGCGTGGAGGAGGGGTATAGATACCGTATAGATAGGTTTTAAACTTTACCGTATAAATTTGTGCCTTACACTGATACAGTACCATAATTATGTCATGTGCCGACTCCGGAAAAGTTCCTCATTGAATACTACTGTATCTCCATATTTGAATACAATACAATACATAATAAAATACATGTAGAATTATGTAAAAAAAATTTCTTTATGTCTGTGATGTCTGAGTCACAAGTGGTATGTTTGCTGTGCAGCACGAGGCCTCACTCGTGCACACATGTAGTATTATATTACTCACAAGTCCAGTCAAAAAGGAAAGTGGAAATAATAAAATAAAGTGGTGTTAAATAAATGCCAAGTGTGAAATGTCTCTTGGGACACACGACATCCTGCCAAGTTTTCATTTAAAAGGCCGAGGCTGGTTCCTGTGGAAACAGTCACTCGAGTTGCTAATTTCTACCCGTTTTACTTGATTTTAAACATTATCTACCTTTTACATAAAAAACAAACAAATTAACTTTTTAGTAACCAGGGGGGGAGGGATCTAGGTTTATTATATGGTAACCACATAGAGTTAAGCATGCTCTAAAGTGCAGATAATCATGGTTAACCCACACGGGAATAGAAATAACCATAAATCAGTGATGACAAGGTTTAATGTTGATCTGTTATAAGTATGGATATCTGGATAAGTCCTCCACTTTTAGCTGTTGTTTGTTTTGGTGTCGATTTTGTTTTAATATTCCAAGCACTTAAAATTCTGAGACCTTACTGATTAGTTCTTTTGGATATCTGCCCAATGCTCCCCCTTTCAGTAAATACTTAGTTATTCCACCTTTCCTCCTTAGATGGTGGTAAAGTGTTCTCCTCCCTGAGCCACAAACATGAGAAGACGACCACTGTGGTTGGGTTTGAAAGTGATCAATAAGTGTTACTGTGCACTTACCTTTAATGCAGTCAGCTGAATGCACACGGGGCCTCAATAATTTTTTTAATTAAGCATGGAGACAACATTAATTGGATGAAGCAGATGAGGAGACAGGGCCGTCGTAAGTCGAGGAGAGACTGTATTCATATTTGATTGTGTTATGCATTGATATTCAGTACTGTATTCATTATTGTAATTTGTAGCTTGCCTCATTCAGCTACTATACTTTCTCACTTCTCCACAAAGATTGACTCCACACCTATTTAAATGTGAACTTATTATATTTTGTTGCTTCATTGCAATGAAGAGTACACAGCTGACTCACTCGCTCTTATACGGTAGTGATTTCATGGGCGACGCTGTTAAGTCATTGTGTGACTGTGATTCTTTTAGGCCATGTTGTGGAAGGGGAACACCATAGTTGAACACAATTAATAGAATGGATGACAGTAGCTAATGTGTCTTAAATATGCAGTTGACACATCTTGTGGCGAGACTAAACTTAGTCGTAGTATTACCAGTTAAATCGAGAAAATGACGTATATGCAAACATAATACAGACGAATACGTTAATGGCCTTGCATAAATTACTAAATAGCTTTGTCGGTGGTGTTGTAGTATTTTTTCTTTTCTTCTAAACAAGGCCAATATAATTTGGACAGGCTCAAATTCCAGCTATGTTCGAGGAGACACAGGCAAAAGGAGGCTATCCCACATTTCTCCCAACAGTCACAGGTGAGAGTTGGACCATGGCTCAATATTGAAGAACGACGACTTGAGACAGAAAATAGCCATGTTATGCATTTGCTGGGGGGGAGGAGGAGGAGGAGGAGGAGGAGGTCTAGAAAGCCTGAGCCTCAGATCAGTACTCAAATTTTGAATGACTGTGAAGAAAGAGGAAGTGATGTACACATTATAGTAGATTTTTTTTGGTAGTAGAAATAATATGTTACTGTATTTTATGATGCACTATGTATCATTTTTATTTTTTATTATACAGATTTTGTTTATTTTTGGCATATGAAACATATAGCATAACAAAGGCCATGTTTCACTAAGGATATATGTTGAACAATCTGTTTGAATTTGAAATTCATTTGATTAAGCAAAGTTTGTAAGAGCAGTTAGAAATAAGGAGGTTCTACTGTATTACAAAATTACATAAACAGAACTTTTGCATAAAAAAAAAGGTACTGTACCTGTACAGTTGCCAGAGACCTGCACTTGGGTAGGGAAATGACTGCCACCAATGTGCCCACAAGTCATGTTTGGGATTTCAAAAGGTTTCAATTTTATATCTTTTTGTTTCAATCATAAAATGTAACGATTTTATTCACAAAATGTACATAACATGAAGTTCAGTCTAATAAGAATATCAGTAGCACAAGTACAATACAGTGTATTCAACAAAAACAACTTCAAAATTCTTCCTTAATATAAACTGCTTGTTCCTGGCACTCCATCTTTAAAGATGATTGATCAATTATCTCAGGCCCTGGTGAAGCTTCTGAGAGTGGATCACAATTAGTTTCCATTTTCACTCCTTCAGAAACACACTTTTTCACTCCTTCAGAAACACCCATCTCCACTGTTGGTTGGGATGACAAGCTCAAGTCATGGTGGAAATCCTGGCAGCTTTCACCTTCATTATAATGTGAGTTAGGCACTTGGTGAATCTGGGAACATCTCTCTGTATGTAATGTTAAACTCTCTTTCTCCTTAAAGACTTTCTTGCATCTTACACAGTGAAAGGGTTTTACTTTGTGAACTTTCATGTGTTTTACTACAGAACGTTTTTCAGAGAATCCTCTATGACATTCTGAACACTGGAATGGTTTCTCTCCTGTATGAATTCTCATATGTCTTTTGAGATTAGATTTATCTTGAAAGTCCTTCAAACATTCTGGACACTGATGTGGTTTCTCTTTTCTATGACTTCCCATATGTGCGTCTAAAGAAGATTTATGTAAGAAGTCTTTCAGACACAAAAAACACTGATATGGTTTCTCTCCTGTATGACTTTTTATGTGTACATATAGAGAAGATTTATGTGCAAAGTCTTTCAGACACACAGAACACTGAAAAGGTTTCTCTCCTGTATGACTTCTCATGTGTGCAACTAAAGAAGATTTAAGTGCGAAGTCTTTCAGACACACAGAACACTGATAAGGTTTCTCTCCCGTATGACTTCTCATGTGTGTGACTAAATGACTTTTTCGGGCAAAATCATTCAGACACAGAGAACACTGATAAGGTTTCTCTCCCGTATGAATTCTCATATGTGCAGCTAAAGTACCTCTTCGGGCAAAGTCTGTCAGACACTCAGAACATTGATATGATTTCTCTCCTGTATGAATTCTCATATGGTAATTTAATTTATATTTTTGTGGAAAACCTTTTTGACATTCTGGACACGCAAACAGTTTCTGGTGTAAGTCATCTTTCAAATTTGTTACCTGATGTGAATTTACAGACAATTCTCTGGGAGACTCCGACTGTTCCTCTGAGTGACCTTCCATTATAAAACTGTGTGTATTGTGTTCAAAGGTTTTAGTGACTCTGAACTGGGAAATGGTTTCCTCCTACAGGAGCTATTAATATCTTGTTACTGTTAATTATATTTGAAAAACAACAAACACAACTGAAACAAATCTATTAGTGAATGTAATTTACTGACACTGATGTATTGATGCTGAGATGGGTGGACAGTGGGGAGGCAAGTGTGATGGAAGATCCAGTTTGTGATGTGACTACACCATTATTAATAAGGTTCCTCAATACCTCTTTGATTAAATGTGAAAAATAGTGTAAAGAATGAGTTACACAAATAACTTTAGTTGTCATTAATATATAAATTAACAAACACTGTTTTTGACTTACAACATACACTATAGTAACACTCAACAGGGAAGAGTACAAAAATTATATACTCTTGTTATATGTACAGTTCCTCTGATGATACTCAGGCTGATATACTACAAGTACACTACTTGTGATGGCTGGTTAAATATTACTACAAGTGACAAAAGTATTATGAGGGGGTGAATTTGCACACAAGTTTTTAATTATTTCAACATTGAATAATTTCTTGTATACTTAGAATTCTTTCCTTCAGTTGGTAATACTTGTCTTGCACACTGTTCTCTACAACTGTGCCCAACAATGTTCTCACAATCTACTTCATCTTTTTCCACTGTCCAATTCATATCTGTGGGAAAGAAAGAAAAACATATCAGTGAAATAATCCTAAAAATGACTACAATAACATTAAAAAACTTAAGATAAAAATAGTCACAACCTTCACATAGTCCTCTCGGCCAGCTATACATTAACCTTCACCTCTGACACACTCAACCCAAAATCAAATAGCAAATTCCTATACCTAGGAACAAGGGATCTATGCAATATTGTGTTGATGGGTACAAGAAAATTAAGTTTGGAAACCATCACAACATCAATAACATCCAGCAGCAAAGGTGAGGAAATACAACTCCGCCCCCCCCCACCCACAGGTACAAACTACCGCACAGTATAT
Source organism: Homarus americanus (assembly GCF_018991925.1). Lineage (NCBI taxonomy): Eukaryota > Metazoa > Arthropoda > Malacostraca > Decapoda > Nephropidae > Homarus > Homarus americanus. The sequence continues at coordinate 25,740 of NW_024721834.1, read as the reverse complement.
CATTGATAGTCTTAATAGTAAAAACAATATGGTAGAAAATATATGGACTAAAAAATGGAAATGAAAATCTGGGAATGATCTTGAAATCCCATTTAAAAAATGAGAGGCGAACCAATGCTTGTCGAGTACAAGAGCTCACTGCAGCTCTAGAAGAGAACCATCTTGTTACACTTTGACAACAGCTGACTTAACAACTAGTTCTCAATCATACATGGGTCTCTCAGTCGTCCAACCCTTCTAGCCTGGTGGGGTCAAACATCACTTCTTGGCATGAATATCCTCTTAACTGTTTCAGTCCAATGGAGTCCTATGCAAGTATGAGATACATCATGATTCTTCCCACCCTGTCTCAAGTATCCTGGAACAGTCACAAGCCATATTTCACCTTCAGTTACCAGACAAACACCAAGGTAGAAGGACGTTAACTGGAATGCACATCTGACAGCTGCAAAGGTGATACTGTACTCGTGTCTGGTAGATGAATTTACTTCTAAACATAAATGTACGGCAACATGGGAAGAAATGGACACAAATTTGTTGAGGAGTAATGATATAGAGAATTTTTATACTGTAATGGGGCACAGCAGAATTGACTTCTTAAATATTTTAAATATCTTTACTTATTTCAAAGGTCATTATATACCGCCAGACTGGGGGGTCACTAATGCTAAGGGGGAATACTTAACTCTAATCTTAATTTCTAAGGGTCGCTGCCACCAGACCCCCTCTGGACAGCATGTAGCTCGTTAGGTAGCGTGCAGAGTGGACTAGGCATTGGGATAGGTTTTCCACTGGCCAGATCGATAAGGGGAAAGAAGGGTGAAACCATAACATGTCTTAATTAAATTATTCCTTATAAAGCATACTGGTAAAAAACATACAAATGAATTGGTCTTCCTCGGAAGAACAACGAAAATGTTGGTTACCCAGATGGGCACCAGACGTCTTACATTAATGGCGTGTCATCCACATACTTATTGCATAACAATGTGTGACCACCTTACCTCGGTCATTCCTTCTTACACTATCCCTTAACACATCAGACTGCTCCACCTGTATGGAATATAGCACCGTCGGTTATCATACATAGTAGCACCCTCTCAACACACCCGTTACCCTCCACACCTGCAGGTATGGAACTCCTTGTGACTTTAAGGTATACACAACAGGCACCTCGTTCGCACACCGCCCTCGGTGGGTAAAGACGAGGGCTTCACCCAGAGACGACCGCAGAGTTTCTCAAGCGTTTCCTTATTTGTTCTTACTCATTTGGAGTGGTGTTGGATATCCACCGGTTCACAGAGGATTAGCATAGCTGGGAGTAGTCACCACCTGTTGGGACGCTCATAGGGATAATGGCTGCCGGGCATGGCACCTGAGGTGACGGTAGAACGGAGGGTACTGAGGGCAGTGCTCCGCCGCTCGTCACCACGTAGGCCTACAGTTTCCAATCTTTAATTTTTACTTTTATTTCTTACGGTTCTCACCTGAACACTTTTCGGTATATTGTCACTCATGCCGTATAAACACATATTTTAATCCTAAATTACACACTAAGGTAAGGTCTTGGTTTGCTAGTTCGTGGGTATATTCATTGGGTTATAATATCAACGAGGCACACCCGAGGCGGCCTAGTAATATGTACGTCATTTCAGCCAAAATATTACATTTCCATATTTATTTCTGAGAATACGTATATTCATTCAGTCACAGTTAAGGTAAAATATACTTGTGATGTAATATTTTAATGAAAATACAGTATCGTAGTTTTCTTTTGTTTCAAATTTAATTAACAAAGATTGAGGTTTCAAATGTAATGAACAAAAATTTATGTCCAGTATCTATAAATAAACTTTAATAAATTAATACTTTATGTTTTACATTGTCCTGTGCTACCATACCATGGATTTGGCTACTTTGGGCTTGTTATGATGACGCAAGAGATCTGCCCTGGCAACTGTACCGACATTCACAGCTGGTGGTGCGTTGGTGCATCGTTTCCATTGTTTACTGGTACTTACTGGTAAATATTTTTCAACCTAACGAAACTATTACCCTTTTAGAGGTCGACCCCCAATTTTTTGCCAAATAATTTGGTCTTAAAAACTTGAACTACACACAGATATATAAGGTAAATAAGGACATGGGGGCCAGGTTTTTTGGGGCAGCACATATCTGGATTTTTAACATCCACGGCTATCTCTGTTACGTAACCCTGCGTATGTTAAGGGCCGACTGTACCTTTAATACAGCCTTGAAACCTGGCTCACTCTTCTCCTCTGAGGTAATGTTTGTTCTATCTGGAATTTTCTTCAAAATAATCCAGTCTCATCCACATTAAACACCTGTTCTGGCAGGTAACCCCCTCAGTGATGATGTTTGTATCTCTGAAAGTTTGTAAGTTGATCATTCTTATGTAGAGGAGCACCTGTAGAGATTTAAAAAAAATATCAAGGAAAAAAGTGTTCAAAACACATTGAAAACCATTAGAAAACAAACCCTAATCAATCTAACTTTACCTAAATGGGGAGCTACCCAGTCATTCGATGTTCTGTGTGTGTACCGCTACGTACGAACATACATAATAAAATGTTAAATACCTCACTTAAACGTAATTTGCACCAAAAATGCCATTGAAGAAAAGTCTTAGAATTATCAAAACTACCGATTGCAACCATAAAATTCTCGAGATGGTGTAGAGGCAACAATATCTGCTCCTTGGAATAATCAGAACACATAGTTCACAAAAATTATAATAATAAAATATGCCTTGGGATAACAATGCAGCACAGGACTAAAGTAGTAGTAGTATCCTGGTGAAGATTATCCCTGCTGGGATTTATTGCCAGGCTCTGCCCACATCTATGCGTTGACTCTATTGAGGCGGCTCTTGAACTGGTTAACGGATGTTGCTTGAACTACCTACTGATCCAGATTATTCCATTTGTCCACTGCTCGTTGAACATATCTTCTTTTTTCTTTGTTTGTTCTTTTCTTTTGTGTTTGTGTCCTCTCAAGTTTCCTTGATATATTCAGGTTTAAACTCTACCTATATTTTCATAATCATCCATTATCTTGTATGGCTCAATTAAGTCTCCTCTACTCCTTCTCCCTTCCAAAGTGGTTAATACCAATTTTACCAGTCTTTCATTATAAGACAGATCAGTCAGTGATGGTACAATTTTGGTTGCTCTTCTCTGCACTTGCTCAATACTATCAACCTCACCTCTGTGATACAGTGCCTTCTTTTTTAACTGTTTTGTCACCCACTTTGTTCCACCACATTGGTTTGTTTTTATTAGCATAATTCTAACACTTTTTCGGTATTTATTGGATTATAATACAGTATTCAACATATTATTACTGAAAATCTTCCACTTTTCATCAATAAGATTTATATTTAAGTCATACATTTCAGTCCAATCCTGAATCCCTAAAGCATTCCTGAGCTCTTGAAATCTACCATTGTTGAAATCATAACTGAATCTCACAACATGTCAGTACAGCATGGTTACTAGTGGCTCCTCATTCAATATTTAATACTTCAACATTTACATCTACAGTAAGTAGATCTAGTACACTGGGTTCTTTTTCTCCTGTTTTCCTCAATGATGTGTTTTATTGTAAGTCCCTTAACAGATCCCAAAATACTGTACACTTGAAAAAGAGTTTTCAATATCATTAACAATGAGTGTTCAGTTAATATGGGGTAAATTAAAATCTCCAAATAATATTAAGTTTCTTCGTGCAATATTTGATGCTCTTATCATCTGCACTAGTTTATCGTTCATCTCTGCTCCTCTACCGTCCTTTCTGTTAATAACTCCAGCAAAATTTTCACATCCTCACATTTAATCCAGCACCATAATGCAACCTTCACTACTCTGTTAATAAGTTCTTTAAGATATATGACTATTCTGCTTCTTATTTCCTGACTATTTTTGTATACAGTGAACCCTCACTTTACGCTGTTAATGTAACCCGGAGGGTCCCGCGTAAAGTGAGAAATGCGTAAAGTGAATAACATAACATATGGGATTAATTGAAATGGAGTCCGGGCCGATCCCCAAATTCCACTTTTTGACGACACACAACTATGTTGTAGTAAAAATATTATCTTAACTTTATGATGGTATGCACACACAATTAATAATTAAGAGAAATATCAATAATATTAGGTTTTTAACACTTACATTAGTAGAAAAAATGGCTGGGCACACGGGGATGGGCGGTTGGTTCCGAGGCAGAGGGCAGATTATTGGCCCTCACCTGTGTCACTTGTATCAATTGTATCACTATCCACCACAGAGGCTTGCAGGGCCTCTTTGTCAAACTCCCCAAAGTCCATATAAGTCCATATCCTCACCATAATTATCACTATCACTGACTTGGGCCGGCTGTGGTGGGTGGCGGGTGAAGAACTGGTAATGTTTTGATGACTGGGCGACCTTGTGCGCACCATGTTCGCGCAGCTTACACAACATGGCGGATGGCGGGAGGTTTGGATCCAAAAATGGTGCGGCTCGCCAGCCGCTCTCCACGTAAAGGGGTACACGCACCGCGGAATGTGAGCATCCTGGGTTCCGGCAGGGCACCGCGTAAACGTGGAAACGCGGAATGTGGGACCGCGTAAAGTGAGGGTTAAATGTATAGGATTTATATATATGTCCTGGAATTATATAATTTATTGGTGATTTACAGTCCTGTATCCAAGTTTCAGTTACAAATATTACTGTACTGTATATCTGGGTCTGCACTACTTACTCTAACCTTCAGCTCAACACAACGATTCTATATATATGTACTGTACATACATCTCAAGTTTTCAACTATAAAGCAAGGTTTATTTACACTTAATCTCAAATCTGAGTTAGAATTAAAGTTTTTCTCGGTTAATATTTAGAAGTTGCCACCAGCTAACTGAATATTGAGTCATATATGGTGAGATAGAGAAAAAATATAAAAATAATGTATCTACAGTGATCCCTCGGTTAACGAACGCCTCGGTTAACGAATTACCTTCCATAAGAATCTTCAATTCGGTTAACGAAAAAATTCGGTTAACGAATTCCTTACGAATTCTTCTCAACATGTTTTCGCTTGCTCACAGATGGAAAATTTAGTCCGCCAATACAGTAATCGGTTCTGGGGCTTAAATTCGTTCCCATTTGAGTAAATATCAAGAAGGTTGAGTGCTAAGTGAGTTCTGCAACAAACTTGCTGAGCCCCTGAAAATTCTGTTCTGTAAATGCCTAGATGAGCAAAAGGTCCCCAGTGACTGGAAAATGGCTTATGAGAGTCCTAACTTCAAGAAGGGCGATCGTCACTCCACGAATAACTATAGACTGGTGAGCCTGACCAGCATAATACGTAAAGTAATTGAGAGCATTATAAGAGATGCCACGATGGAACACCTACGAAACAACCTTGTAAAGGATTGCCAACACGGTTTTATGCTTAACACTATTACTCAAGGTAATGGATGTTTGGACGCAAATTCTGGAACGGGGGTAATATCGACAATTTATACCTAGATTTTGCCAAGGCTTTCAACAGTATACCCAATGAAAAGGCTGAAAATTAAACTGGAAGGGTATGGAATTCGGGGAAATGTTCTAGCGTGGATCAAAAAATTGTGAGGGGTAACTTTTTCGGAGAGAGAGTTGTAAACTCTTGGCACAATCTGCCAGAGTGTTGTGACGGCAACGAGTGTGAGCTCTTTCAAGACCAGACTTGACCAACACTGGAGCAGGTTCATATATATTCAGGAGCCAGTGCATGCTCAGTAGTTGCCCAAGTGGCTAACGAGCTGATCAGTGGTGAAGAGGATAAAAGGGGAAAAAAAGGAAAAAGGATAATATTTGGCCAATCAGCGTGAATGCTGATGTGACATAATACTCGTGTGCTAATCAGCATTCACAGGCAGTTGGAAGATGGTGTCTATGTGAGATGGATGTACATTGGCTGGCTGGTGCATTATTCCTGCATACAGTATTTTGGACAATGAAGCAACAGCCAATGTCATTTTTAGGGTTCAGAGTGCTCTTGTTTCATCTGTAAAGTATCCAAGATGTAATTCAGTGTTAGTACCTTGTAGATCACCATGCATGGTACTGTGATAAGAGACAGACAAGACACCACTTCCTCATTCAAGTCACATCACTCTTTCCTCCTGTATCTCTTACTGAAGGTAAATTTCTTACACACTAGGCCAGGGTTAGGTTAGATTATGTAGGTTAGGTTTTTACAATGTTTTGTCGGCCAAATATTATAAAATAAAAGTTAAAATAACTCCAAAACCAAAAAATTTCAGACAGAAATGTAAGAATAAATTATTTATATTTTTTCTATCTCATATGACTTAATATTCCATTAGGTAGTGGCAACTTCTGGTAAATTTTTACAAGTGGACAGGCATGGATTTTTTGTTGATCAATGTGTTCTTCCGATGGCTTAAACTTTTGTTCTATGACGTTTCCCTCGCAAATGATTTAAAATTACTTAACCTAACTTCCTAACCTGGCCCCCCCCCAGGTCCCCTGGTATATTTAAGTCACTTGTGAGGGAAAAGTCGGTATTATTTTACTCTCGGACATAATGCCCCAGAAAGTTATAAACTACTGAAACATTTACATCTCGCGATTCTGACCATTTTGAATCCCATATACTGTATAACAGGCGGAAATAGATAATAGCGACACAATTGAATTCAATTATTTTAATAATTTTCAGTCCTTGTCTGTGAAGAGATGCTATCGGCACATCAAGCATGCTCAATGTTGACCGGCGTCGTCCAGTCATAACCAATGAGGTATCGATATCTTCACGCGAATTTTTTTCAACCAATCACATCTGATTTTTTCAAAGGATGCAGCTTGAGTAATTTCATCGACCAGTCTCACAATGGCCTTGGTGGAGGTTAGTTCTCGTTTGTGCTCCTATGATTATTTTAAGTTTATTGCCAAGTTTTACGAGAGACGATCATTCTATCCAATTCTTACGTATCCCTGGTCCTTCCAGTTCTAACTAAGGTATTGTAGTTTGGACATGGCGTGCCCCAAAGTTTTTAACTACTGAAACATTTAGGTCTGTTTAAGCTAGGCCTCCCGCCCCCGGCTAGGAGTCAGGTTAGGCTTACCGGGAGTCTGGGAGCAGAGTCCCCGGCTAGGAGTTAGGTTAGGTTTTGTTAGGTCAGATGACTCTTTTTCGTTTTCTCCCTCACCCAAAAAACCCCGATTTCTCAGGCTCTCCCCCATTATTGATGGGGGAGTTGGGGGGGCAAAAACTAGCAATTTCCGCCAAAAATGAAGGTGATTTGTTTATAACACACCAATATACACTGGGAAAACATATTGGTCAACCCCAAGGGACTTATGTCCTAAAGTAAAAATTTACCGAAATGTCATAGAAGTGTCTTAACATTGTCTAAACCATCGGAAAAATACATGGTTGTCCACTTGTAAAAATTTACCCAACTTCTAAATATTAACCTTTTTCTTATTTGTATTTTGCATACGTACACCTTTGAAAACTTTTATTTTGGTATTTTTGAGTTTAAACAATCCACATTCCTACCACTAATCTATTATCATATTCTAATAAGACGTCTAATTATAAGATCATTTTCATCTATTACATTACCGTCGCAGATGTATAATAACGGAGATGGCATATCCAAAATTTTCTCTATTTTCTTCCATTAATCTTCCGCCATTATCACCTACCTCACCTCTCACACTGCGTGTCTCCTGCGTGTCACCTTGATTAATCGTCACGTGCAGGCGTTCCCGTACACGTCAAGCGACCAACCCAAAGTGTTTTTTTCCCAACCGATTAAAATGATTTGTGGTTTAATGCGCTTTATTTTTGGCCCAATCAAAATCGATTTTTATTTTGGGTCTCATATTTCGGAATTCAACTTCATTTCCAACCATGGAAGTCTGCAATGGGTGTCACTTCAATTATATGGAGCTGATTGAGAGTTTTGGGGAAAAAACAAAGAAACTATAGAATTTTTTCGATCGCATGGTGTTCTTCCAACCTCAGTAAAGTGTCTTAAGTGCAAGGCTGAATGTAAATAACGCAAGGAACAACATATGTGGCGTTGTGTAAGAATCTCAGAATCCAACGACGAACAAGAACCAGTCCAATAAGGTAAGAAATAGGTGATTCCATCATATGGTGAGAGTCAGTTATGTTAGGTTAGGTTTGGTTTTGGTTTTTCTAGTGTTTTTGGTGTATTTTGCCATGATTTTTTTCCAGAAAACGTCCAACGAAAAAAATTCGAAAAAAACACTAATTTTTACCAGAAATGAAGGTCATATTCGGTCTAAACACACACAAATACACTAGAAAAATATATTTTTGACTTTCTAACAGAGTGGGAGGTGGAAGTGCAAATTTACCTTTATTTTTATTTCTGTGACTATTACATTATTTTCATACTGACATTTCCTTGCTCCTCTAACATTGCTCATGAGATGTTTGCCTTTCCCCCTCAGACGGCCCATATTGTTCATCTCCTGGGTCACACGAGCACTTTTCTTGTTATCAATGGACACATTACCCAGTGTTACATCACATAGTATATAAACACACAAGAATCTTATCAACAAGAGACAGAAAATAAAACTTGATAAAATAATTTCATTAGTTTCCCTAAATGGCTTCAACTAGCAACTAGGTTTGACCCATTATTTCTGATACTTACTGTAATATACATTTACCAATACTTCATCTATTCAATAATTCATTACTGATGTCAGTGTATATATACCTTATCGATATGTAGGGTGATACCATTATATGTTATGGAGGTAAAACAGAAGACGAAGAGCAGCCTGCAGCGTTTGTTGTTGTGGCCATTGTGCCAGTTCTTCTCTCAACTTCCAGTCACACCCAGTGTTGCCAGTTCCTCTGAGTCCTCTTCTGCCAAACTTCCCTAGATGAGCCCTCAAAAATTACCTTTTTGTATCAAAGTTTCCTAGGTGTATATATATATATATATATATATATATATATATATATATATATATATATATATATATATATATATATATATATATATATATATATATATATATATATATATATATATATGTATATATATATATATATATATATATGTGTGTGTGTGTGTGTGTGTTTCACCAACTGAATGTATGAAGTAAAAATCTTCACCACTAATGTTATTTGAACCTGTCCATCTTATTTCACCTAATGCCAGAATGTTCCACTACAATCATTTCATCTCCTTACAAACATTTGTATAATTACCAGCCTAATATAATGTCCTTACATTCCCTGTTCCAATCTTGATGTTGTGCTTGTTCATTCTTAAGCCTTCTGTAGTTGTGTTTGGTGTTCAAAACATTGTTTTGCTCGGACAGTACTTGGTAGTCCTGGGTGGCTCACTGCGGTTGGACCTTAGGTCAAGGATTTACCCCGGGGTGCTCCTGCTTAACACAATTACTCAAGGTACTGAATATTTGGACCCATATTCTGGAACAGGGTGCCAAGACTTTAGACAGTGTAACCCCATGAAAGGCTGAAAATTAAACTGAAAGGGTACGGAATTCTGGGAAATGTCCTCGCGTGGATAAAAGACTTTCTACATGACCGCAAGCAGTCTTGCAACAAATGACCATGTATTTCAGTATATTTTATTTCGAAGATTATGTACTTTTACTTTCACTTTTATCCTCTTCACCACTGATCGGCTCGTTAGCCGCCTGGGCGATCGGTCACGTCTCTCTCACGCACTGTTGGCAAGTACTGGGCATGCACTGGCTCCTGAATGTAACTGAACCCGCTCCAGTGTTGGTCAAGTCAGGTCTTGAAAGAGCTCATACTCGGTGCTGTCACAACACTTTCTGGTAGATTGTTCCAAGAGTTCACAACTCTCACTCCGAAAAAATTTGCCCTCACAGTTTTCTGGACCTGCGACTTTTTCAATCTTGAGTTGTGACCCCTTGTGGGACGAGCGTCCGCCAGCTCCAAGTAAGGACACTCGACTGTGTAGTGCCCCTTGAGATGCTTATACACATCAATTAGGTCGCACCTTGCCCGTCTGTGTTATAAGCTAGGCAAGTTCAGGCGCTCCAATCTCTCTGGGGAGTTGAAGTGCCGGAATTGCAGGCACCAGTCTGGTGGCACTCCTTTGAACATTTTCAACCAACTGACAGTCCCCAGCATATCTCAGGGACCAGACGGGGTGACAGTGTAAGGGCGTAACTTTCCTTATTTTATACTATCCTTCAGATTTATTCCATTTCATGTATTTCTTTTCTTTTATTCTTCAATATATTTATATTCTTTATATTCTTCTTTCTTATATTCTTATTTATTTATTTTCTTGCTCATACTTTTATCCTCTTCACCACTGATCTGCTCGTTAGCCGCTTGGACGATTGGTCACGTCTCTGATTACTTTTCCTTTTCTTTTATCCTCTTCACCAAAAGATCGGCTCGCTAGCCGCCCGGGCAATCGGTCACGTCTCTATCACTCACTGTTGGCAAGTACTGGGCATGCACCGACTCCTGAATGTACCTGAACCCGCTCCAGTGTTGGTCAAGTCTTGTCTTGAAAGAGCTCACGCTCGGTGCCGTCACAACACTTTCTGGTAGATTGTTCCAAGAGTTTACAACCCTCACTTTGAAAAAGTTTGCCCTCACAGTTTTCTGGACTTGCTGCTTCTTCAATCTTGAACTGTGACCCCTTGTGGGGCGAGCGTCCGCCAGCTCCAACTAAGGACACTCGACTGAGTAGTGCACCTTGAGATGCTTTTACACCTCAACTAGGTCACCCCTTGACCGTCTGTAGTATAAGCTATGCAAGTTCTGGCACTCCAATCTCTCAGGGTAGCTGAGGTGCCAAAGTGCAGGCACCAGTCTGGTGGCCCTCCTTTGAACATTTTCAATCAACTGACAGCCCCAAGCATATCTCGGAGACCAGACGGGGTGACAGTACTCCAGATGGGGAAGCACTTCACTCCTGAAGATCGTAATGAGGGACGGACCGTCTAGATATTTGAACGACCTTGTAGTGGAATTCTCCCCTACAAACGCTGTTTGTCGCTGCCTAGCCGACCCCACCAATTCCCCAGTGTATGCCTCGTGGTCTAGGTCAACCAGCGCCGCCATACACCACGGAGCGGGGGTCAACTGCTAAGCCACGCCTACCCCCGCTATTTAAGACCTGACCTCGTGGTGATCTGTCTCTCTTTCTACCTACACCAACCAGCCAGCAACACCTCCGCCTGCCTGGCGGTCCTCGCTCCTCCGCATGCCTGGCGGTCCTCTCTCCCGCTGGCGAGCATGGCGACCCACAAGCTGTCCTTCTCTGAGCGTCCTCACCAACCAGCTCTCTCTACATCACGCTTGTAACCATGCTGCCTTCCCAGCACCAAGCTGCATTGTACATCCAATACAACATGTATTATACTGCCAGATCTGGGGTCACTAAATCTAAGGGGATAACTTAACTCTAATCTTAATTTCTAAGGGTCGCTGCCACCAGACCCCCTCTGGACAGCATGTAGCTCGTTAGGTAGCGGGCAGAGTGAACTAGGCATTGGGTTAGGTTTTCCATTGATCAGATCGATAAGGGTAAAGAAGGGTGAAACCATAACATGTCTTCATTGATTTATTTCTTATAAAACACACTGGTAAAAAAAACATACATGAACTGGCCTTCCTCAGAAGAACAACGGAATTTTGGTTACCCAACTGGGCCCCAGACTCCTACATTACTGGCGGGTCATCCACCCACTTATTGCACAACAATCGGTGAACGCCGTATCTCGGTCGTTCCTTCTTACAATATCCCTTAACACATCAGACTGTTCCACTGGTGTGGCTTGTAGCACCGTCGGTTATCATACATAGTAGCACCATCGCAACACACCTGTTACACTCCATACCTGCAAGTATGTGACTCCTTGTGACTTTTAGGTCTACACAACGGGCCCCTCGTTCGCACACCGCCCTCGGTGGGTAAGGACGAGGGCTTGACCTAGAGACATACCAGCACTATTTCTACGCCTGGTATTATAGGTCGCTCCAAGTGACGACCGCCGTTTCTCACGGTCTCCTTAGTTGTGACTATTCATGTGGAGTGGTGCGCTGGGAATCCACCGGTTCATAGTGGACTGGTATAGTGGGGAGTAATTCCCCACCTGGTGTGGCGCTCCAGGAGACAATGGCGGCCGGGCGGCAAGATACCCCAACCACGTGGCACCTGTGTTGACGGCAGAACGGGAAAGACTAAGCAATAATGCCTGACGGGCGGTTATCCCATCCCTTAACACATCCCTATCACACTTATATATCCGGCAAAGCTTTAAACTGTAGTCACTGTTATTTATCAACCTTAATTGTAGGGCGGGATATAGCCCGCTAGGACACTGACCTGTGTTGACGGCAGAACGGGAAAGACTAAGGCCGGCTTCCCGCCGCTTCTCGTCACATAGGCCTACAGTTTCCAATCCTCAATTTACATTTTTGTTTCTTATGGTTCTCCCCTGAACACTTTACGGTATATTGTCACTCATTTCTTATAAACACATATATTAATCCTAACTTATACACTAAGGTCAGGTCTTGGTTTGCTAGTGCTTGGTTAAATGCCTGGGATTTTAATATCAACGGGCATCTGAGGCGGGTACATGACGCGCCTTGAAACAAAAGCCGAATGATCATGGCGGGGGTGTATCAACTTCACTTAAAAACTGTAATGAGGGACCCTCCTCTCACACAGCGCACTATTTGAACACAGACCTCAGATCCTCTGATCACTGTACCTGTCGTGGGTATATGTCACGTGAGGCTACGAGGTGTATTAAATTCATACCGACGCATACACGATATTTCCTTTCCAGTATAGTTTTTAGATCACTGTCAACACCTCACATAGTTCTGATACATTTATCCCTTTTTCCCGATCATTGTTCTCATGTATTTTCATATGATATCTGTTGGAGTTAGGTTCGCTACACGCTCACAGACGTAAATAGTAGGACCTTCAAACCCTGCTCCACACTTAGTCTTACAGTACCGTAGTCCGGCTCAACTGGACTTTAACATTCATCTTATGCCTACCCTGAGTGATCCTTAAGGCTATGAATACATACACTTGATATGATATAATTATACCTGGGTACAATACCACACATGGTCTAGGAACCTTGAGTAGGGGAGTTGTCCTTTCTCAATGTTTCCCGTTTTCTGGGGTTCCACAAGCGTTGTGCATTTGAATGTTATGTAGCGTAATATGAATTAGATGGGATTTTTAGGGATGACAATGATGTGCGCAGTACATAGCCTTCCCCTCCCAAAGATTCATATTATGCGAAATAACATGCAAAGCACTAACGCTGTAGTGTACATACATTTTACAACATCCTAACAGTTCATGATTAGAGTACCTTAATCCAACACACAAAACATAAGGAGACTTAAACGTTTCCTACGAGCGTCTCCGCTACCATATACATCAGACAACCGTTTACAATCCTGCTAGTTCGGTATACAATATATCAGTAAAGAGAAAATTATAAGGAGACAAACCTTTCATACTCGAGTCTCCGTTACCTATACATACCACAACTTATCAATTCTTATCTCAGTACAATATAGTATAGGGAACATTCCCTTAACAGTTCATCAGCGTAATACCTCAACCTACTTTTGGCACCAGCACATAAACAGTGACTCTTTGACATTACATCTACAACAAAAGTTCTCTGCATGAAATTACATATCCTAAGGAATTTAAATTCTTGTCTATGAATGGGGAATTAGTTACATCAGACACTTCCTCAGATTACTACTTCCTTTCAATAATAATTCACCTTTTCAACACCAAAACCATGTTTCTAGACATACACTTTGGGGCTCATAACACAAAACCCGTATTTTCTATCTCACAGTTCAACAGAACTGGCATTTGAAAGTCGGGGTGACTCCCTCACCCGGAGCGAGTCAACAACCCAAACAAAACTTCCGACACACATAAACTGAGCTTTTTTCTTTTCGACAACATAGGCAGCAACTGGACCTCCGGACTTCAGTTCCTCAGAACTGGGATTTATAATGTTGGGGTGACTTCAGTACGACTGACGAAGTCAACAACCCACAAACTTTTGACACACATAAACTGAGATTTTTTCTTTCGACAACATAGGCAGCAACTGGATTTCCGGACTTCAGTTCATAAGAACTGGGATTTATAATGTTGGGGTGACTTCAGTACGACTGACGAAGTCAACAACCCACAAACTTTTGACACACATAAACTGAGATTTTTTCTTTCAACAACATAGGCAGCAACTGGATTTCCGGACTTCAGTTCATAAGAACTGGGATTTATAATGTTGGGGTGACTTCAGTACGACTGACGAAGTCAACAACCCAAAAAAAACATTCTGACAATATAGAGACCACTACTAATAGTTGATCTTCAAAAAGCATCCCGACAAACCATCTGAGCAACTGCCTCCCCCGCCCAAAACTGTATAATTCAACAAATCAACCTAACAACTGGAAAGCCAATAATATTCAATTGAAGCAATATTCTGGAACTAGATTTCCTACAAATCCATTCTAACTACTGGTCTCCTCTGCCTCACAGGGAATCTACTTGCAGGTTGACCTTCCACATTTCCGTCATCACTGTCCTCATCTGTTTTGTCTGACCCCGAGGAAGAATCACAGGGTGGAAGGAAGGGCTCATTCAGCTGAACAAACATGTCTCTACTTACATACCTCTTTACTTTCTCAGCCGCTCTCTTTATTACCTCACTTTCATCCAAGGGGTTAGTCAACTCATATGCGGCACCATCTCGTATAATTTCTGTTATAGTGTACGGACCCTTCCACTTGGTATTCAACTTCCTACTGGTCCCAGGGTTGGGCCATTCATTCCTCACCCATACTGTTTCTCCTAACTGCATAGTTTGGTTCGTTCTTGATCTATTTGCTCTCTCTCTGGTCTCTCGCGACATCCTGGCAGACACCTCTTTTATCAACCTATGGGCTTCCTTCAACTCGTGACTGCTCTCACTCTCTATTATAGGTAAGTCAATTCCTACTTGTCTTTGTACATGCCTTGAAAAGAAAGCAAAATGAGGCTGTACTCCAGTTGTGGCATGGACAGACGTGTTCAGAGCCGACTGCACGGGACTGAGAAATTTTGGCCACTGAAGTGGATTATCTTCACACATGATGGCAAGTGTTGTTTTAAAGGTCCTGTGCATTCTCTCTGTGACACTATTACCTCTAGGGTGGTAAGGCAATGTAAAATAGTTCTTAATGCCAGTTACGTTACATAGTTCTCTAAATTGTGTTGCTGTAAATTCCCCTCCATTATCTGCAATGACTACTCCAGGGCTACCGAAGACATGAATGAATTTACTAAATTCCCTGGTCACTTCCTGAGTGGATTTGGTTCTCAACGGGTAGAAATTGACAAACCTAGAATAGTGATCTATGACGGTCAACACATAGCGATACCCCTTCGCACTATTATGTAAGTCTGTCAAGTCCACAGATACTCTCTCCAAAGGTTTAGTTACTTCTGACATCCCCTGCCATTGCTGTTCTAACCCTTTCGTCCCTTTGAACCTTTGACACACTTCACATGATTCTACAAATTTCACACAGTCTCTGCGATAATTTGGCCAATAGAAAAGGCCTTCTACTCTGGCTATAGTCTTCCACTGTCCTAAGTGACCTGAGGCCTCTCTGTTATGTGCCCACTCTAGTGCTGCTTTACGCAAATGATCAGGTATTACAAGGCAGTACAGCAATGCTTTGTCAATTTGTTCCTTTACTAAATACAATACCCCCTCCGCGACTTCAAATTTGTCAATAGTCGTCTTTGGATATTTATGTTTGGGTACCTGTCCTCCTTCTAAATAACTAGCCAATGTGTCCCACCTCTCGTCTTTTCTTTGTTCTATTCCTAACTGCCGAGGCGTTAAACCATCTAGCTGAGGGAGCTGACCTACCATCCTACCCCTGGCTACTTTCCTTAGGGCCCCTACCGGCCTACTCAATGCGTCCGCGACTAGATTTGCCTTTCCAGGTTTGTACTCTATCTTATATATGTAATCCCTCATTTCCAACATCCATCTATTCATTCTTTGACTTTTAGTTTTCTTGTTAAAAACAGACGTTAACGGCTGGTGGTCAGTCTTGATGGTGAATTGGGAACCCCACAGAAAATGATGGAAAAATCTACAGGCTAACACTATCCCCAATGCTTCTTGGTCGGTGGTGGAATACCGTGTTTCCGCGGGCTTTAGCTTCCGAGAGAAATACCCAACAGGACGCAAAGAACCGTCATCCTGTAATTGATTTAGTGAGGCTCCTACACAGAAATTACTAGCGTCACTGTGTAGCTCAAATGGTTTATCCATGTCCACTTTTACTAGTACTGGAAAGGAAGCTAATGTCCGCTTTAACGTGTCAAAAGCTGTCTGGCATTCAGCTGTCCAGGCAAAGGCAGCTTGTTTCTTAGTGAGTTCTGTGATAGGATATGCAATCTTAGCAAAATTTGAAACATGCTTACGATAAAACCCGCACATCCCTAAAAATTGTCGGACTTGTTTGACATTAGTGGGTGGTTTACAGTCTGTTACTGCTTTTACATTCTCTGGATCCGGCTCAATGCCTTTCTCTGAAACAATATGTCCTAAGAATTTTACTTGTCTCTGACCAAACTGACATTTAGATAGGTTTAATTTGATTCCCATATTCACAAACCTGTCAAATACTTTAGCCAATCGGCCCATGAGGGTATTGAAATCAGGAGCCCACACTATGACATCATCTAGATAGTTCCTGACCCAATCTTCTTCTGCTAAAGGAGCTAAGACCCTGTTTACTTCCCTCGTAAAAACGGCTGGGCTGGCTGACAAACCAAAAGGGAGGCGTTTGAACCGCCATAAATTATACCCATCACTGAAGGTGGTTATATCTCTACTGTGGGGGTCAAGAATTACCTGATAGTAAGCATCCTTCAAATCTAAGGTGGCATAATATTTATTTCCGGCAGCCTTCTCAACTAATTCATCCAATCTTGGCAAAGGTTGTATATCTATTTTCAGGTGTTTGTTGACTGCTCGGAAATCAAGGCACATACGTTTCGACCCATTAGGTTTAGTTACTAACACGATAGGTGATAGCCAGACAGCGGTTGATGGTTCAATGATGTCCCTATCTCTCATGTCTCTCATCATTTCTTTAATAGTACCCTTGGCTTTCTCGGGATACCTATACTGAGGTCCTCTTACAGGTTGTTCATTAACCAATGGGATGTTAGCTGGCAAACCCTTAATGGTGCCGATTTCATTTGGACCTAATACAAACAACGCATCATGATTCATTACCACCTGTTGCAACTGTGTCCGCATGTCCCTATCTAAGTGTGGCCATTTCTGGGTCCTAATTAACTCTTTTAATTTGTCCTGTCTAGTTTCCCCACGTGTCACTTCATCACAGTCTGGTACCATAGAATTTAGTACTTCCTGAGCTCGTCTAATTTTGTGGACTGGGGAATTTTCCATACCCCTACAAAGTAAGCATTGAGTTGGGAATTTCACATCATGCGTCAGTCTTAAGGGGATTTTGTTAGACCTCTTATCATCTTCTCTCTGTAGGGCCAGGTGATGTGGTGAGCACAGGGGTATGTCTACAGACCGGCCTACCTCACCTAACTCTTCATAAATGTGTGAGATAGTTCCGAGATTATTCCCTTCATCATCAAAGTAACAGAATTCCTCATCATTAACTACTTCATATTCACCTAAAACCGCACCCGGACTCAAACAAACTGGCTGCTCTGAAACATTACTCATAGGAACATAAACACAGGAATCATCTTGGACTATCACACACATATCCGGGTGTTGTTTCAGCCCCTTATGCGTAAATCTAATACTTATGGTCTGACCTACCCCTACCTTCACTTTAACTGGCCTAATCTGAGAACTGTGCCCACTTATTGTAGTCTTCCTATCAATGTGTAAGCTAGTTAGCTCCTTGGGGGAAGATACGATCGAAGCCTTCGTGAACTGTTTGACTTTGACAACCGTTCGCAACTTTCCTCCATGACTTGGTGTCCAATAAACTTGTTTATGACCCCCCCAACTGAACTGATTTTTTTCGTGATGCCACCAAACTCCAAATCTGCCTAAAATGTCTGCTCCCAATAATACATCAGTATCCAACATGTTATCTTCCACTATTACGGTTTGGTGACGGATTCTTTTCCTACGGGACAACTGTACACTGATGACAACAGTGCCTAGGGTCTTAAACTCTTCCCCGTTAATAGCTACATATCTTTGGGTACAAGGCCTAATGGGCCCCACCTTCAAGGTACTAACCAAGCTATCTTTAATGATAGTAGCCTCACTACCCGTATCAACCAATGCTAGACAAGTATGTCCACATATAGGTAACTTAATACATGGAGAACTGCGTGGGAACGGATGTCGTGGTCATTGGCCCGAAGGGGGATTCCTAGCTTGGCGTCCTGGACAAGTGGCGAAATAACTCTTACAGTTCATCCTCAGGCACGCGTAACATGAACCTGGTCTGGGTCTGGAGGGGCAATTATGCGGACTATGGGTATCCTTCCTACAATATCCGCACCATTCATTTCCTGTCCAACCTTGAGTGTTATTTTCCTTCCCCCTCGTGTTCCGATCCGGTCTTCCGTCCGTCTCGTTCCTACGATAGTCCCCCTGGACTCTATAAGCCTCTGGTACTGGTCCCTGGCGGGTCTGTCTAACATGTTGCTGTCCCCTGCCCTGTGATCTCAAATACCAGTCCCTACACTTTGTCAACTCGTTCAAAAAAGGCTCTAAGGATATGCCTAACTGGTGGTACCTTCTTAACTCTCTCTGCATTTGCCCTGGCAATCCCATATACAATACATCTTTCATCAGCTGATCCTTCCCTTGTATCACTTCAAACTTGCTCTCTATGGCTGCCAGCTTATACTTCATTCGTTCCACACATATTCCCGGCTCGTCCTCTACATGATATTCTTCTCTCATAAAACCTTCCCATGCCTTACTCAGAGTATTCTGGCCTGTGTCGAACTTTGTCAAAGCTTGCTTAAGGGTGTTCCAATCCCACATCTTCTTGCTATCCAATTCCTGTAGAACCCTCTGTTCTACGGAATACTCCATTCTGCTTAGAGCCGCTTCTACCCTATGGCCATCCTGCTTCAGTAACCACTCTACCTGTCTACAAAAAGTTCTAATATGGCTCTCAGAATCCGGCCCTGTTAGTGTTTCCAATGATAACGTTCTAACATAACTAAGGTTGAACACGGCTGTTTCCCTATCATCCCTCTTGGCCATGTCCGTTAGTTTGGGCAGAACCCCTGGATCAACTCTAAGGCTACCTGGGTGTGTGGTATCGTTCCCTGATTGTGGTACAGATTGGGCACTTTCTGCCGGTGGGTCAGTTGGGTTTGTGTCCCTACCTACACCATACTCTAGATCAGTGTCTTGGTTCTTTGCATGCTGGAGTTCTTGTTTTAGTTCCTGGAGTTCTTGTTTTAGTTCCTTAACCTGTGTCTGTGATTCTTCTAACGCCGAGTATTGTCTCGCGTTGATCAGCAAAACCTCTTCCAATCTCTCTGCCAATGTGTCCCCAACTATGGTACTTCCCTGTTCTACTGACTCAGCCATTTTGACCTAAAGTGCTACCTCTCGGCCCAAGACAAATACGAACCGCTTAACACAACTACTCTCCTGTACTACTACAACCTTAATTGATCAATGGTATAATACAACACTATGCAACCTCTTAACATGGCACCAAAAATTATAACTCACATCAACTGGAGACCGAAAGTCCTATGGTATTCCATAGGTGAACCACTTGAGACACTTCTCAGACACAGTGTGGACTCCCTTACCTCAACGTCACCAAAGTTAATCCACAACTTCTGCAAGTATTAATACATATTAATATGAGGGCTTGAGCTGCCACCATTTATGAGGGCTGCTACTGCCACCCTTCATGAGGGCCTGTGTGCCAGTAACAATTCCTTTTACTCATATATCACCATTGGTAGCGTGACGATAGGAGGCTCGTGGGTAGGTGTAATGATAGTATCAAGCAATAGGGAAGAAATAACGGTAAATACTGTAGGTAAATAATATACACAATTATACAAATACAAAGTTTATTTAAACATGAATATGAAATTAGAAGAAAGAATTGGTTTGTACTAACAGACGAAATCTCGTACTAGGCCCTCAGGCACAACATACTCACACCATTACTGGGTGGACATTTTCAATACACTTTCAACCCTACTGGGTGGACATACTCAATAGCACAACTAGGATAGTCACTTAGCACCATACATACTAGGGCAACTGCCACTACAACACTCAGTCGTCAGGAGTGATACTCAAGCAACAGCCATGGGGTCCAGCCACCATGGAGTACTATCCGACGAACTCTGGAGATCCCAGTGGGTTAATTCCACCACACAAATATAGCCCTACTGAGGTAGACATTCATCCACCAATGATGGGGGCTGGTAGTGGTGTGTGGCTTGGTGGTCCAGGGTCACCTCGTGGACCGAGCGTTAGGCCCAGACGAGCCAGCTATGGGGGCTATAGGTGGTCTGAAGTGTCTGACGGCCGGGTCTCACGAAGGTAACTGATCCTACTGGACCTCGGACATGTCCCCAGACATAGTGGATACAACATCCACCCTACAGACACGGCCTAGGCTGCGTTAGGGACCTGTATGGATGAAGGGACGGGCACTTACTAACCGGTGACAACAACAACACGCTTCAGGGGACGTTAAAGACGTAAATATGACTTTACTCAGAGCATATCAACTACGTTACTGTAACACTTGCACAATCAACTATCAATTGGGTCAAATCACTTAAAGAAGGGCAAATTACAACACAGCGTGGAATGGCATACCTGTATGGATGAAGGGACGGGCACTTACTAACGGTTAAAATGCCCGCGTGCCCTCACTCAAACCAGACCAGGGAGTCCACCTACTCCTATTCCGATGAATTAATTTACGGTACCCTCTGACGTTGAAATTGAGACTATGAACTCATTTTCATTCTCTACTATTATCTTCACTAACAATGCTCTGACTCAGCTATCGAAAGCAGAATTAAATTGATCACAAAGGAATGGATGGCAACAGGTCCCAGCATACAGCGTCTGCTCCCATAGACAAAGGCGGGGGGAACAGAGAAAACGGGGGACGTTTCCACTGGGGGACTCGGAAGGTTTTGTGGACGTTTGAGCGTAATATGAATCCTTAAGGTTTTCAGGTTAGCTCTTATCATGACCATTACAAAGCTTCCTCCTTCCCCAAGATTCATTATTATGCGGTAACGTTCAGAAAACACGTAAGTAGTGACATACATATTAAATCATTAATATAAAGTATAAATCCTTATACAAAACATTGCACAAATTATATCAATAAAAATAGAAAAATAATTCCCTACCGGTGGTCAGGATTAGGTACAAGAAATGGAAATCTGTTAACATACAATTAGAATGTGACACACCTTCATAAAAAATATATTGGGATACATATTACAAAATAGCACCAAAAATAATAGCACATGGGGTTAGGTACATCATGTCATAATAATACTGAATGGCGGTAAATACATCATAACATATAATAATAAATGGGGTTACATACATAATATCATATAATAATAAATGGGGTCAAGTACATCATCATAGAATAATAATAATTTGAGTTAGATACCTCATATCATATAATAATAATAATAAATGGTGTTACATGTTACAAAATACACCCTCACATCGGTAGATAAAATGCACACTCAAAATTTCTTACAGAACTCAAATTTCAATGTTCATAGATTATGAAAGTTTCTTTTACGCGATTGGTCAAATGCTGACAGGACACACTGAGATTTAACATAGATTTCTCAAGCTAGGACATAGACGAACGGACCCCATCAAGTCAAAGGAATGATTTGTTGCCCTTAATCTTAAGAGTTATGTCGCACTCGCGAGAGGCAGCACCCTTCAAGGGACTCCGAACGAGCGGGTATTCCCAAGAATTCAATGCTAACGAAACGGTCCTCATGAGAACACCACCAAACCAAAACTGTCTGTACTTATGGCATTTGCCATGTAGAAGTAATAGCACCATATTTATATGCCCGAATACTCCCTGAAAGTCACGAACTCTACACCTATATACCAACAACACCCAGCCTACGTAGGACTTACCAACCAGAACTTGAGAACTCACCACTGGTATCTTTACTCATACTAGTAACAGATACCCTTCAGATGATTGCATAACTGCCAATCCATCTTCCAATCTCTGTCTTTACTGCAAATTGACCCTTCCTCTGCAAAATACTTTTAATAAAAAAAAATCATCAGTTCTTTACCTCTCCCTTTTCCACACGTTACTTATAACTGATTGTGCACTTCATTATCAACCAATGAGGGTCACTTAAAGCTCACTGCTTTTAAAGATCCAGTCTCACCACTGGTTTTCTCATCCTTACGGGAAATCGGGGAGCAGGAGCAACTACTGTTCTCTCCTCATCCCGTATAGCATCTCTCTCATCAGGCTCTGATTCTGAGGAAGAATCATTAGGGGGAACCTGGATGTCATTTACATGGACAAACATATCTCTGTTGATACATCTTTTCACCTTTTCTGCGGCTCGTCGAATTACTTCTGTCTCATCTGAAAGGTGGGTTAACTCATACGCTGCACCATTACGTATTACTTCAGTTACTGTATATGGGCCCTTCCACTTAGCATTTAATTTTCTACTGGTACCTGGGATAGTAACTTCATCTCTCACCCAAACAGTTTCTCCTAGCTGTACTGTCTGATTGACTCTATCTCGGTTTGCTACGTTCCGGAATTCTCTAGACATTCGTTCAGAAGTTTCTTTAATTACTTTGTGAGCTTCTCTCAACCCTTCAGTACTCTCATTTTCTATTATTGGTAACTCAATTCCCACTTGCCTCTGTGCATGCCGGGAGAAGAATGCGAAGTGTGGCTGCACTCCAGTCGTTGTGTGAACAGAAGTGTTCAACGCATATTGGGCCGGACCCAAGAATCGTGGCCAGCGACGCGGGTTATCTTCACACATTATTGATAAAATGTTCTTAAAAGTTCGGTGCATTCTCTCCGTGATACTGTTACCTCGGGGGTGGTAAGGCAAGGTAAAATACACTTGAATGTTAGTTAATTGACAGAGCTCCCTGAATTGTGCGGCAGTAAATTCTCCTCCATTATCCGCAATCACTACTTTAGGACTACCGAAGACATTAACAAACTTTTCAAATTCACGGGTAACTTCTTGCGTTGTCTTCGTGCGCAATGGATAGAAGTTAACGAACCTTGAGTAATGATCTATGATCGTTAACACATATCGGTAATCATTGATCCCGGAATGCATGTCAGTCAAATCCACCGAAATTCGTTCTAGTGGTTTGCTTACGACTGGTAATTCTTGCCAACGTTGCGTAAGTCCTTTAGTTCCCTTGAACCTTTGACACGTCTCGCATGATGCTACATAATCAACACAATCTTTACGATAGTTAGGCCAATAAAACAAATTAGCTACTCGGGTGATGGTCTTCCACCGTCCTAAATGACCTGAGGTGGCATTGTCATGCGCCAACTCTAATGCGGCTTTACGTAAATGTTGCGGGATTACGAGACAATACTTCAATGCTTTATCGAGTTGTTCTTTTACTAGGTACAATACTCCATTTATTACTTCAAAGCTATCAACGGTGGCCTTTGGGTACTTATGTTGCGGAATGTTACCTCCTGCTAAATACTGTTTTAACTCTTGCCACCTGGGTTCTTTTTGTTGTTCTTTACCAAAGTCTGCCTGTGTGAAACCTTCTAGTGTGGGAAATTGAGCGGCAGCATGGTCGTGCATGACTTTTCTCAAGGTTCTGACTGGTCGACTTAATGCATCAGCCACTACATTAGCTCTACCGGGTTTATATTCAATGTTATAAGCGTAATCTCTCATTTCTAAGATCCAACGGTTCATTCGCTGACTTTTGGTTTTCTTTCTAAAGACGGATGTTAGAGGTTGGTGATCTGTCTTAATTGTAAACTGCGTACCCCAAAGAAAATGATGGAAGAACCTGCACGCTAATACAATGCCTAACGCTTCTTTATCTGTGGTGGAATAACGAGTTTCCGCCGGCTTTAGCTTTCTAGAAAAATAACCCACTGGTCGTAAAGAGCCATCTTCTTGTATCTGATTAAGGGAAGCGCCTACGCAGAAATTGCTGGCATCACTATGCAGTTCGAAGGGTTTATAAATATCGGCCTTGACAAGAACTGGATATGAAGCTAGTGCTTGCTTTAACTTCTGAAATGCGTCTTGACACTCATTTGACCATGCAAAATCAACAGTCTGTTTCGTTAATTCAGTGAGGGGGTAAGCTACTTTGGCAAACTCGGGAACATGTTTACGGTAAAATCCACACATACCCAAAAATTGGCGGACTTGTTTAACATTAGTTGGGGGTTTACAATCAGTCAAAGCCTGGACATTTTCTGGGTCAGGCTCAATGCCTCTCTCTGAAACTACATGTCCTAAGAATTTAACTTGCTTATGGCCAAATTGACATTTAGACAAATTTAGTTTAATACCCATCTCTTCAAATCTCTCAAATACTCTGGTGAGTCTCTGCAACAAGGTGGGGAAGTCAGGAGCCCATACTATTACATCATCAAGATAGTTTCGTACCCAGTCTTCAACTGCTAATGGAGCTAATACTCGGTTTACTTCTCGAGTGAAAACGGCAGGACTAGCTGAGAGTCCAAACGGAAGGCGTGTGAACCTCCATAGATTGTACCCATCGCTAAAAGTTGTTAGATCTCGGCTGCTGTCGTTAAGGATGACCTGATAATATGCATCCTTCAAATCTAATGTGGCATAATATTTATTTCCTGCAGCTTTCTCTACTAATTCGTCAATTCGTGGCAAGGGTTGTATGTCGACCTTCAAATGCTTATTGACCGCTCGAAAATCTAAGCACATACGCTTTGAACCGTTGGGTTTTGTTACCAGAACAATGGGGGATAACCAGGCGGCAGTCGATGGTTCAATGATATTACGATCCCTCATATCTGTTATCATTTCTTTAATTATTCCTTTTGCTTTCTCTGGGTGTCTATACTGTGGTCCTCGGACAGGATTGTGGTTGGCGAGCTGAATGTTAGCGGGTATACCAGCAATTGACCCAATTTCATGTGGTCCTAAAACAAATAAGGAATCATGAGCTAGAATTACTTTCCGCAAACGTTTACGCATTTCTCGGTCTAGATGGTTCCACGGTTGGTTTCTAATTAACTCATTTAACTTCTCTTGTCTAGTGGTTCCGCCTTTTACTTCGTCACATTCCGGTATCATACTGTTGGAAATCTCTTGGACATGTCTTACCTTCTTTACTGTACCGTTGGGAATTCCGGCACAAATTACACAGTCAGAGGAGGGTACTCTCTGATCAGCACCTACATTTACTTTTACTTGGTTTGACGATCTCCTCTCCCCTTCTGTTTGAATGGCTAGGTGATGAGGTGCACAAAGGGAGAATTCAGTTGAAGACTTTACTTTACACAATTTGTCATAGACCTGTTGAATATGTCCCAAGTGATTTCCCTTAGTGTCGACATACGAGATTATCTCCT
>NW_024721833.1:0-11918 GCF_018991925.1 Homarus americanus | reverse complement strand
CTCATTGTACTTCGTTCGGTTACGTATTGCTCCTCCTAGTCATCTGTCACTAACTTGTTCCTCATCAAGCCAGCACATCCTGGCCCCCCTCCCTCCCTGGGAATGTAGTCCCCTCACCTCTAAAGCTGCCTGCTCAAAGACTCTCTCTCCCTCTCTTAGCCAACTCCTGCTCCCCAATCTCTTCCTCCAAGCCAACGTGTACCTCTCCTCCTCCTCTGCCAAGCCAGCATGTGCCCTCCTTCCCTCAGCAAGCCAGCATGTGCCTCCCTCCTCTACCAAGCCAGCTGTGCCCCTCCTTCTCTACTAAGCCAGCATGTGCCACCCCCTCCTCTGCCAAGCCAGCATGTGCCTCCTTCCTCCAACCAAGCCAGCCTGTGCCCCCTCCCTACTCTACCAAGCCAGCTGTGCCCTCCCCTCCTCTACTAAGCCAGCATGTGCCCCCCCTCCTCTACCAAGCCAGCATGTATCACTCCTTCACTCTGCAAACCAGCATGTGCCAGACCCTCCTCTGCACCAAGCCAGCTGCCCTCCCTCCTCCCCCAAGCCAGCAGCCTTTCCCTCTCTGCAAGCCCAGCATGTGCCCCTCCCTCCTCCACAAGCCAGCATATTGCCTCCCTCCTCTACTGTGTATGTCCCTCCCTTCTCC
The DNA here is from genome assembly GCF_018991925.1 of Homarus americanus. Taxonomy (NCBI): domain Eukaryota; kingdom Metazoa; phylum Arthropoda; class Malacostraca; order Decapoda; family Nephropidae; genus Homarus; species Homarus americanus. The sequence goes on along the minus strand of NW_024721833.1, from coordinate 11,272 downwards.
TACCAAGCCAGCATGCTTGCCCTCCCCAGCCAAACCAGCATGTGTCCCTCCCTCCTCTACCATGCCAGCTGTGCCCTCCTCCTCAGCAAGCCAGCATGTGGCCTCCTCCTCCTACTAATCCCAGCCCTCCCTTCCATACCCATAAGCCAGCATGTGCCCCTCCTCCTCAACCAAGCCAGCATGTGCCTCCCTCCTCCCAACCAAGCCAGCATGTGTCCCTCCTCCTCTTTCCCCTTGCCCAGCTGTGCCTCCCTTCTCTACCAAGCCATGTCCCTCCTCCCTCCCCAAAGCCATGTGCCCCTCCCCTCCCTCTACCAAGCCATCATGTCTCCCTCCTCCCTCTGGGCAGCATGTTGCCCTCCCTCCTCAACCAAGCCGGCATGCCCCTCCTCCTCTACCAAGCCAACATGTGCCTCCCTCCTCAATCAAGCCAGCATGTACCCCTCCCAACCATAGCATGTGTCCTCCCTCCTCCTAACATGCCAGCTGTGCCCTCCCTTCTCTACCAAAACCAGCATGTATCCCTCCTCCCTCTACCAAGCAACATGTGCCCTCCCTTCTCTACCAAGCCAGCATGCTTATCCCTCCTCCTCTACCCAGCATGTGCCTCCTCTCTGCAAGCCATCATGTATCCCTCCTCCCTCTACCTAGGCAGCATGTGCCCTCCTCCTCAACCAAGCCGGCATGTGCCTCCCTCCTCTACCAAGCCAGCATGTGCCTCCCCCTCTTTACTAGCCAGCATGTGTCCTACTTTCTCTATAAAGCCAGCTGTGCCTCCTCCCCTCTACTAATCCTTGTTGTTTCCTTCTCTACCAAGCCAGCTGTGCCCCTCCCTCCTCTACTATTCCTTTATGTGCCCCTCCTTCTCTTCCAAGCCAGCTGTGCCCTCCCTCCTCTACTAATCAGCATGTGGCCTCCTTCTCTAAATAGCTGTGCCTCCTCTCCTTTTGTGTGTTTTTGTGTGTTCTCTACTAATCTTGCATGTGCCCTTCCTTCTCTGGCTAGCTTTGCCTTTTCCTCCTCAACCAAGCCTTCATGTGCCCTCCCTCCTCTACTAATCCAGCATGCCTCCCTTCTCTACCTATGCCAGCTGTGCCCCTCCTTCTCTACTGTGCACTTTCTGTGCCCTCCCTCCTCTTAAGCCAGCATGTGCCCCTTCTCTCTGCCTTTGCCTTTTTGTTGTGCCCTTCTCCTCCAACAAGCCGCATGTGCACCTCTCTCTTACTAATCCAGCATGTATTCCTCCTTCTCTCTGCATTCCAGTGTGCCTCCTTCTTTGTGGTGTGCTCCCTCCTTGCAAGCCAGCATGTGCCTTTTGTCTGCCAGCATGTTGTTTTTGCTACCATGTGCCTCCTCCTCAACAAGCCAGCATGTGCCCTCCTCTCTACTAATCAGCTTGTGGCTCTCCTTCTTAGCCAGTTGTACTTTGACACTTTCTCTACTAGGCCAGCATGTGTGCCTCACTCCTCCTTAAGCCGGCATGTTTCCTCCTCAGCAGCCAGCATGTGCCTCCCTCCTCTACTAATCAGCGTGTGGCCTCCTTCTTTCAGCATGGCCTCCTCCTCAGCAAGCTAGCATGTTCCTCTCTCCTCTACTATCCGCATGTGGCCTCTCCCTTCTCCTTCAAGCTTTTGCCTCTTTTACTAAGCCCATGCCTCCTCCTCCTTAGCCAGCATGTTTCCCTCCCTCCTCTACTGCTAATCCCGGCATGTGGCCTCCCTTCTCTACTAAGCCAGTTTGTGCCCCCTTGACTCTACTAAGCCATGTGCCCTCCCTCCTCAACCAAGCCAGCATGTGCCCTCCTCCTCAGCCAGGCAGCATGTGCCCTCCTCCTCTCCCACAAGCCAGCATGCCCCTCCCTCCTCTGCTAATCCAGCATGTGTCCCTCCTCCCTCTACCAAGCCATGTGCCCCTCCCTCCTCTACCAAGCCAGTTGTGCCTTCTCTACTAAGCCCATGTGCCCTCTCCTCCATGGTAGCTACAATTTATGACAAATCTGTGCATGAGCACAAGAGAAATGTCGGAAGTAGATCTTGTGCAGGTCGTCAGGTTAGCCTCGTTTTAAGTTCTGTTATAAGCTGCTGGGTAGCTTCTTGTGCACTATATGTGCCCCGTGCCAGACCTGCCACCTTGGGCCACCTTCATGAATAGCGGTACTGGCAGTGGGCGGTGCAGAACAGTGTCGAAGGGACCGTCGACGGTGCTATGGCGATGTAGCTGTGCGACGCGGGCTACAAGTGATGCACAGCTTAAGGTAGCGACAGTGCCGTGAGTGATGGATAGTGGGTGGCGGGGGCTAAGAGGGTGATGGATATGGGAAGTAATTTTGTCCGAACGATGCATACAGTTACAGACGACAGTTGAGATTAGTGGAGACAAGCCGTCGGGTTGATAAGGTTGCAAATGCATCACTGCAACAAAGGCGAATAGCGGACGTGGGTAGCCGATGGGAGGAAGAGGCACGTATATGATATTGAAATGCAGGAGGACGCTTGAGGGAACACCTTACTGCGACGAATATGGTTATTGAAATGATGATCACACATACGTGTTGCAGAGGCCATATTGCAACAGGGACGCTCACATTAAGGTACGCCGTAATGCATCAAGGTTGAACAATGGATTACAAATAGATAAAATGGAGAAATGGACTGGCTGGTAGCCTTCACTGTTTTTGCAAACGATGGTTATTACTGCAACAAAAACGCAAACCGGATGTTATTATCGCCAACTGATCAAGATAGAATAATATACTCTGTATAAAGTAACTTATTTGCAATTGTCGTATCTAACGTTAAGCGTAGCCTTGCGCAACGATGACGTACAGAATAGAACACAGCACGGTGAAGTATATATCGAACAGTATTGCAAACTTGACATATGGCGAAGTGAACTCGTGCAGTATAGCAAATGCAACACTGCAGCATGGATGCAGTGGGACTCTCACCGTGACGTTACGGCAGGGGCGGACTATGATTATTATTTTAGGTACAGTGGGTGGTTGAGAGATGGAGAGGCACGCCGCCTCCAGCCAGGTAAGGTTAACAAGATGTGTTGTGTGCCGTATACTGTATTGTGTTGCTAATTGTTTACTATACTTCACCTCTGGTCTAGTAATTTCTCTTGGTATCTTTTTATTTTTAACTCGTATATTATATCACGTATAACAGGTAACACATATTGCCCGTAATTTACATGTGCGGGTTTTTCTTTCATTATTAATTGGTAATGGAGATCTGCAGTAATTTAATGCCATTTTTTCTCGTGTCGTGTTCCCAGCTAGGTGTGTATGTTGGGTGTGATATGCGAATGTACAATTTCTTACCATAACTTGTGCCTGTATATCATGTTGATAATTGGTAATGTAGATTAAGTGTGATTTAAAGCTGCTTACTTAGAAATATGTGGATTTTTATCACATATTGTGTTCATAATTAGATTCTGTTTTACTTACAAATTAGAACTGTACTATTTAAATTTTTGTGTTGTATATTGTTTGGTAATTGGTAATGTATTTTGGATGTGATTATAATGCCCGGTGGTCGTTAGTCGCGTGTGTGTGCTGCCAGGCCGTGAGTGAGTAATAGTTGTAACAATTACGGTGGATCGAGAGATATGACGCAGACCAGCCAGCCTGCCCCGACCTAAATTCAATCTGGGTGGAGCACATAGTTTGTCATCAACCCTTGGCGTCGGTGGTGCTTAGCTCATCGTTCTGCCGCGTCAGCGGTTGTTTAAGGTCACTGTGCAGCTAGTCAGCGGTGGTCAGATCCTTATTGCGCTGTCTTTTTCGTTGAAATCAGCAGTTCCCCAAAAATAACAGGTGTAAGTAATGTGCATTGTTCTTCAGGAATCAGTTGATTTTCACTTGTCAGTGAGTATCAGCAAAGTGCATTTTCACTGGATCTGTGTCCTATCATTACTCAGTCAGCATCGCTTCCACTGATCAGTAAACGTCGACAAAATCCACAATTCACCAATGGTGTTCCTAAACTGACTAGTTACCCTTAACGTTGTTAGGTAATGTCAGTAAGTGTCATATACTCAAGCGGTCATATTGCATCGCTTTGTTCTTGTAGTTCGTCTCTTAATCCTCATTAATTTTCTTGTTTCTTCAACTATCAACCGTCATCCTCCAACCTTCATTGCAACAGTAACGACAGAACAAACTTCCTTCAGGTGCCTTAATAAATTAACAGCGATCACAGTACACTTCCCTAGTACTGTAGTGATGTGGAGTGAGAAACTTAGAAGTCCCTAGAATTCAAGTCATCAAACCTCTTCAACTTCGTCAAGTGACTGAAGTAAAACAAGATCCTTAATTGCATTCGTCGTTGATTTGTATATATTATTGTACTTATAAATAATAATAATGATTTAAGTGCACTTCTTTCAATAAATACAAAAGAATTATATTACTGTATTAGCCCTTCTAACTAAACCATTCTTTCTTCATCTATAGATTTACCCCAAAGCAACAATTTTACCTCATAAGTTATTGACTACGAGTTTACAACCATGTCGGAAATCCTTCACTGCTTCCGTATATTTAACGAAAATTCTACTACAAAGCTTCTGCCTTAATGCTACTCTGTTAGTTATATCTCTTATGTGCCTTCCACACAGTTCTATTAACATTATCCCTTACACCTACAACCTTATTGAAGCCACTGACGGGACTGCATTAAGTCATTAGTAAGTGTAAATTCGTAGGAGTCGGGCAAACGGACATCTATTTCTTTTACTTACGATGCCTGACGTGAAGCCTCATCCTTAAATCATAATAAATACTAATTATCCTTACAGCAGTTTAGAGCCAATGTCATTACACGGCCTTAGTAAGTGTTATAGTTTGATGAGCAAGTGAGTTTAAATACACGCCTGGATATATGTAAACACTTGCATAGAAACACATGCATACTCTCTCTCTCTCTCGCCATTAACCAGACTAAAGCTGGACATAGACCAGCTGACTGTAGGCATCAATGTATCTGCCCCTCCCCCGACAGTCACACCCCCTGAGATATTCCCCACCGGTGAAAAAGGAGCACCATTACAGATCCTCCTCTGCGTTCGCTTCGTCGGCTTTGACATATTCTACTCAATTTGGCCAGGTGATCCCCCATTCTCTGGCGATATCACTCACTCCTCTCCTCCTTCTCACTCCTTTCTCTCTCACACTCCTTTCCTCTATCACCTCCTCTCTCTCTCTCTCCTCCTTTCCTCTCTCTCCTCTTTCCTCTCTCTCCTCCTCTCTGTCTCCTTTCCTCTCTCTCTCCTTTCCTCTCTCTACTCCTCTCCTACCTCCTTCTTCTCTTTACTCACTCCTCTTTTCTCATCTTCTCTCTCTCCTTCTTTCCTCCTCCTTTCTCTGTCTTCCTCCCTCCTCTTCCCTCCTTCCTCCTCTCTTCTCCTCCTCCTCCTCTGCCTTCTTCACTCACTCCTCTTTTTCCCTCATTCCTCTTTCTCAATCCTTTCTCCTCCCCTCCTTCTCCCCCTCCTCCTCCTTCCTCATTCACTGGTCTTCCTCCGTCCTCTTCTTCCTCCTCCTCCTTCTCTCCCTCTTTCCTTTTCCTTTCCCTCACACCCCTCCTCTCCCCCTTCCTCCTCCCCTCCTCTCCTCCTTTCTCCTCACACGCCTCCCTCCATCCCTTCTCTCTCCCCTCCTCCACCTTCCTCTCTCAGTCCCTCAGGCACCCTCTCTCCTCCTAGTCTGTTGGGAGAGAAATTTGTGTTTGTGGTTCTTTTAGTTAAGACAGATGTTGTGTGTGGACAGTGTTTGATTTTTCTTACTGTGGTGTGGCGATGGTAGTGGCAGGTGTTTGGTAGTTGGTGGTGGTGTGGTGGTGTTATTAAATTTTGCCACTTACAGCAGCGGAGTTTATTGTGCATACTCATCCTGCGGTAGCGCAAAAGGATTATAAGTATGGTTTACAGGGGTCAGAATAATTAACCCCGTGGTCAGGATTTATGACATTGAATGTATTTCAAATAATTTTTGTTTAGATAAAAGTAACTTATTCGCAACAGTATAATACAGGTGTGAGGCAGTATGTCTATTATTTACTTTTGCATGAGAAGTATTCAAGCACATTTGTGATGTTGGTTCTATACATGAGAACTGATATAGTTACTAAGTGCAAAAAAGTGGATAATCTTAATATGTCGGGTATCTTGCCATTAGAGATGAAGTGTTGTGCCATTTCACACACAGTGTGCTTGGACCTGTCCCAAAGGTTCTATCTTCACACAGTCGAGGGCGTAGTGTTCAGTGTGTGTATATGTCTGCACACTCTTTAGTGGGTTTGTTCACATCTGCTTGAGAACATACTGCCAGAGGTACTTATATCCTAACCTTAGTCTAGCATTACAGCATCATGTAATCAGTGATCTTGTTACTTGCTCCATATACATATCTCACTTGATACATCTCATCATAGTAAACAATGGATTGACTAGTGTCTGTTTGCACTTGTCTGCTTGCGTCAAATTCATCAATAAGTTCCTTCCTAATTACAATAGTTTAGGGGTTCTTTTTGACGGACCCAGATCATTTTTCAACAGTATTTTTGTTAGACGTGAGTTTGGCGAGGGCATCAACTCTGTCATGTTCCTTGAGCCTATGTGAGAGGGGATCACAACAGTTTGATCTTGACACCCCGGTCAACAAGGTACGCATATTTGTGTCTGGCTTCAGAGACAAGCGCGTGACAACCAGAGTTGAAAGTGTCAAGAACCAGAGAAATAGTGAGGATAGAAGAGTCAGTGATGATGAGACTATCGAAAGTAACAATGGTTTCAATGAATTTGATAGCTGTGAGTATGGCAACTAATTCAGTTTGTAGAGTGGATGCCCAGTTGTTAATTCTAACTATTTTTCAGTTGTATTACCGTTGGGTTGAGTCACAACGAAAGCACTTCCAGCCCTCCACAGGCGGTGTTAGGAGATCCATCAGTGTAGATGGTCTGTGTGATATCATCATCAGTCTGTAGGGTGTATATGTGTTCAAGAGCTCTCACTTTGGCAGTGTGTTGGAGATAAATACTTTGTCTAATGACTCGTAATCTCTTAGGCGAATGTGTCTGTGTAATCGCTCATAGGAGCGATTTCGGTTGTGTGCAGGACAATAAGACAATGAAAACCTGGAAAAGATCAATCTTGTCAAAATCACACAGGAAAAAGAAAACAATGGAGCATATGTAGTTTTCGTCTTTATTCAAGACATCTTCAGAGGCAACTGAATTACAGGACCGAGAAGAGGCTGAAGAGTACACAGGGTGACCTTACTAAACATGAGGTCACACCAACACCACCCACACACACAAAGGGCTTAAAAAGAGGGTGACGTAACTAGTCATGTTAAGTCAGATAAAATTGGGACCCACTAATCATCTATGCTGCATCTAACTCGAATGCTTTCAAAGCATTTTTACCTTAGGCCACTGACAAATAAATTTGTGTAACATATTTCCAGGTTTGTACTGACCATCACTAAGGTTTATAGGAATTCAATTCTCTTATCAAATTTATTTCAACCAAGTCTTTCTGTGACACATGATGATTTAAAACATAGGAACATAAGAAAATAAGGAGTCACAGTAGGCCGGTTGGCCTGTGCATGGCAGCTCCTGTCAGAGTTCTACCACTCTCTATCATCCATGAATCTATCTAGCCTCCTTTTAAAACTTTCCAGCGTTCCAGCACCTTACTACAAAGTTGCTAAGCTTGTTCCACTCGTCCACCACCCTATTTGTAGACCAGTTCCTTCCTATCTCCACCCTAGACCTAAACTTATCCAACTTAATCCGTTGCTGCAAGTCCTATCCTGCTCCAGATATGCAGAACTTTCTCTATATCTTGAATAAAGACGAAAGCTAAGATTGCTCCATTGTTTCCCTTTTTCCTGTGTGATTTTATATATATATTTATTTATATTGCTGTACGAATACTATAAAACACCGCATTTTTATCTTTATTATGCATATTTTTGTTTTTTAATATTGGAAGAGTATTCAATTATCTTCCTATTTCTAATGGTTGTTTTCCATTCTGTTTTACAGGTTAGTGAGAGACTCAGAGAGGAACCCGAGGATGAGACCCTGAATGAAATATGTTAATCACGCCTGGTATATGTATGGTTACGTCATATTAATGGAGGAAACTGCAGAGGCCTATTGGCCCATACTAAACAACCCCGTTCACACCCAACACCTATTACTCATATATATCCGTCCAACTTATATTTGAAAGGTAACCAGCGTGTTTGAGTTAGCCAGTGAAGTTCAGTAACTTGGTCCCCTCGTCCTACTCTATTTCCAAACCAGTGTTTACCTATCTCGCGCCCTAAATCTAAATTTGTCTAATTTAAAACCATTGTTACGATATGTGTGTGTGTGTGTGTGTGTGTGTGTGTGAGTCCTGGTGATGTTGGATGATGTAAAGGGAAAGAAATAAAAACAAATATCTTAATGGTTCTTTTCTTTCTTTCTCTCCATTAATTCTTTTTTTCGTTGTTATTGTTTTTTTATTTTTATTTTCTTCCTCTTTCCCTCCCTTCCTCCTCTTCCTTTTCTTCATCCTCCTCTTCTTTCCTCCTCCTCCTTTCCTTCTCCTCCTTTTCCTTCCCTGATCCTCCTCTTCTTTTCTCTTCCTTCCTCCCTTCCCCTTGCTCTTCTCCCCCCTCCTTCCCCTCCTTCCCTTCCTCTTCTCCCCCTCCTTCCCCGTCCACCCCTCCCTCCTCTTTCTTCCCCACCTTCCCCTACTTCTTTTCATTTCTTCCTTCTCTTCACCCTGCTTCCTCTTTTCTTCTTCTCCTCCTCCTCCTCCTCTTCCTCCTTCGGGCAGGACAGGTAGTGCCGTGGTGTGACGCCAGTAAAGAAACTTCCTCTTCGGGCAAACAGAAACAAAAAACTGTCGTCATTCTGTCCTTGCTATTGCGAAGTGTCTTGTGTGAGTGTAGGGTGTTTTTGTGTGTGTGTGTGTGTGTGTGTGTGTGTGTGTGTGTGTGGCAGGCACTGCCTGACAGTTAACCACACATAACCATTACTACACATTCTCACCCATGTATATATGAACAATCACCTTCCTAGAACCAAGTGTATTTTAGAATGAAAATAATAAAAGTATGGAAGATATTAAATAAATATCTGATCACCTGTTATTTTTTAAGATTATAAACTTATTATATGATATTCTTGAATGAAGAATAATATTCTTAAAATTAATTATTCATTACAATACCCACTAGCTTCATATCACAGTACACAGAAAATGTAATTCTCGATATTTCCTGCATCTGACGATTAGCATTAAATGAATGTCCAGTGATTGGATAATAATAATAATTCTGGAGGGATAATTAATTTGCTTCAGGTAGACGATGGGTTTTACGTGAGTCTCGTCTAAAAAATAATGGACAAAATAGTTAAAGATTTATGTAATGTCGCAGTGACGGGTGACACTAATAATACTGAAACTGATTGGCTTATTTTGCTCTGGGATGGCGAGGGGGAAGGAACGAAGATAGTGAGAGAAGGACGGGGAGAGAGAGAATAAAAGAGTAAGGAGAGGGGAAACAGAAATAAGAGAGGGTGGGGAAGTAGAGGAGGAACGGGGAAAAACAAGGAGAGTAAGGGGAGGTAGAGGAGCTAAGGGAAGGTAAGGAGAGAAAAGAAGAGAGAGAGAGACACACAGTAGATGAGATTATTGCAAGAAGTGAAAGAAAGAGCCAAGATGAGACCACAGGGTGAGGAAATAGTTTAAAGAAAGTGAGTTACAGAAAGCTGAGGAAAGGGAAGGGGGAAGGAATCGAGAATGAGGAAGAGGAGGAAATTTAGAAAAAAATAGAATTTGAGAAGTTGAGGAGAGAAAGGCCTGAGAGGAAAAAAGGGGATTAAAGGGGAAGGTGTGCCAGGATGGAGTATAGTGGGGCCGGATTTAGACAGGGGGTAGAGGTGAGGAACTTGGTGAGGCGAGGTGAGGAAAGGGAAGAAGGATGTTAAGAGGTGAGGTGAGGGAAGAGGAAGTTAGGGGCGAGGTAAGGTAAGAGGGAAGTTAAGAGGTGAGGGAAGAAGGAAGTTAAGAGGCGAGGTAAGGTAAGAGGGAAGTTAAGAGGCGAGGTAAGAGAGTTAAGGGGCGAGGTGAGAGGTGAGGGAAGAAGGAAGTTAGAGGCGAGGTGAGTGGGAGTTAAGAGGCGAGGTGAGGAGGTGAGGAGGAAGTTAGAGGCAGGGTAAGGTGGAGAGTTAGAGGCGAGGTGAGGAGGTGAGGGAAGAAGGAGTTAGAGGCGAGGTAAGGTAAGAGGGAAGTTAAGAGGCAGGGTGAGGAGGTGAGGGAAGAAGGAAGTTAAGAGGCGAGGGTAAGGTAAGAGGGGAGTTAGAGGCGAGGGTGAGAGGTGAGGGAAGAGGAAGTTAGAGCCGAGGTAAGGTAAGAGGGAGTTAAGAGGCGAGGTGAGGTGAGGGAAGAAGGAAGTTAAGAGGCAGGGTAAGGTAAGGGGAAGTTAAGAGGCGAGGTGAGGAGGTGAGGGAAGAAGGAAGTTAAGAGGCGAGGTGAGTGGGGGATTAGAGGCGAGGTGAGAGGTGAGGGAAGAGTTAAGAGGCGAGGTAAGGTAAGAGGGAAGTTAAGAGGCGAGGTGAGAGGTGAGGGAAGAAGGAAGTTAAGGGCGAGGTAAGGTAGAGGGAAGTTAAGAGGCGAGGTGAGAGGGTGAGGAGGGATTAGGGGCGAGGTAAGGTAAGAGGGAAGTTAAGAGGCGAGGTGAGAGGTGAGGGAAGAAGGAAGTTAGAGGCGAGGTAAGGTAAGAGGGAAGTTAAGAGGCGGGGTGAGAGGTGAGGGAAGAAGGATTAGAGGGCGAGGTAAGGTAGAGGGAAGTTAAGAGGCGGGGTGAGAGGTGAGGAAGAGAAAGGTTAAGAGGCGAGGTAAGGTAAGAGGGAAGTTAGAGGCGAGGTGAGAGGTGGGGAAGAGGAAGTTAAGAGGCGGTAAGGTAAGAGGGAGTTAAGAGGCGAGGTGAGAGGTGAGGGAAGAAGGAAGTTAGAGGCGAGGTAGGTAAGAGTTAAGGGTGAGAAGAAGAAAGAGTTAGAGGCGAGGTAAGGTAAGAGAGTTAAGAGGTGAGGTGAGAGGTGAGGAAGAAGGAAGTTAAAGGGCAGAAGTGAGGGAAGGAATGAGGTAAAGATTAAGATGTAAGGTGCAGGAGATGGAAGGAAAGGTAAGGTAGGGAGTTAAAAGGCGTGTGTGGGTGTGTGTGAGTGCGCGCGCACACACACACTACACAGGGTGGTG
>NW_024721832.1:0-10004 GCF_018991925.1 Homarus americanus | reverse complement strand
CCATATATATTTCATTAGCCCAATAAAGCACGCTGACTTCTACATATAATCAACACCTCACCCCACCAGGATTCAAACCCACGATCATATAATTGTGACCGGGGTATACTATCTCTGGGCCACAAGGACAATAAAAGCAGTCTTAGACTCTACTATATTTCACACAAAGACTGTTCAACGACCTTATGGCGCCATGAACCTCTAATGGAGACCACCCATGCCGCTTAGGTGATCAGAGCAACATTTTACCAAATCCGGCTTGGAAACACGAGGATCCATATATTTTTCATTAGCCCAATAAATCACTCGGACTTCTACATATAATCAACACCTCACCCTACCAGGATTCAAACCCACGATCTTATAATTGTGACCGGGGTATGCTACCTCTCGGCCACCAGGACAATAAAAGCAGTCCTAGACTCTACTATATTTCACACAAAGCCTGTTCAACGACCTTATGGCACCATGAACCTCTAATGGGGACCACCCGTGCCGCTTAGGTGATCAGGGCAACGTTTTACCAAATCTGTCTTCGAAACACGAGGATCCATGTATATTTCATTAGCCCAATAAAGCATGCGGACTTCTACATATAATCAACACCTCACCTCACCAGGATTTGAACCCACGATCTTATAATTGTGACCGGGGAACGCTACATCTGGCCCACCAGGACACTAAAAGCATTCCTAGACTCTGCTATATTTCACACAAAGCCTGTTCAACGAGCTTATGGCGCCGTGAACCTCTAATGGGGACCCCCCGTGCCGCTTAGGTGATCAGAGCAACGTTTTACCAAATGTGGCTTCGAAACCCGAGGATCCATATATATTTCATTAGACCATTAATGCACGCGGACTTCTACATATAATCAACACCTCACCCCACCAGGATTTGAACCAACAATCTTATAATTGTGACCGGGGGACGCTACCTCTGGGCCACCAGGACAATAAAAGCAGTCCTAGACTCTGCTATATTTCACACAAAGCCTGTTCAACGAGCTTATGGCGCCGTGAACCTCTAATGGGGACCACCTGTGCCGCTTAGGTGATCAGAGCAACGCTTTACCAAATGCGGCTTCGAAACATGAGGATCCATATATATTTCATAAGCCCAATAAAGCACGCGGACTTCTACATATAATCAACACCTCACCCCACCAGGATTCGAACCCACGATCTTCTAATTGCGACCGGGGAACGCTACCTCTGGGCCACCAGGACAATAAAAGCAGTCCTAGACTCTGCTATATTTCACACAAAGCCTGTTCAACGAGCTTATGTCGCCGTGAACCTCTAATGGGGACCACCCGTGCCGCTTAAGTGATCAGGGCAACGTTTTACCAAATCTGGCTTCGAAACACGAGGATCCATATATATTTCATTAACCCAATAAAGCACGCGGACTTCTACATATAATCAACACCTCACCCTACCAGGATTTAAACCCACAATCTTATAATTGTGACCGGGGAACGCTACCTCTGGGCCACCAGGAAAATAAAAGCAGTCCTAGACTTTGCTATATTTCACACAAAGCCTGTTCAACGAGCTTATGGCGCCGTGAACCTCTAATGGGGACCACCAAGGTTAGGTGATTGCACCAATATTTTACCAAAATGCTGCTTCAAACAAGAAGGGATCTTATATGGTCATTAGCCCAAGAAGCACGGGACTTTACGGATCACACCTCACCCCACCAGGATTTAAACCCATGATCTTATGATTGTGACCAGGGAATGCTACCTCTGGGCCACCAGGACAATAAAAGCAGTCCTAGACTCTACTATATTTCACACAAAGCCTGTTAAACGAGCTTATGGCGCCGTGAACCTCTAATGGGGACCACCCGTGCCGCTTAGGTGATCAGAGCAACGTTTTACCAAATGCTGCTTCGAAACACGAGGATCCATATATATTTCATTAGCCCAATAAAGCACGCGGACTTCTACATGTAATCAACACCTCACCCCACCAGGATTTGAACCAACGATCTTATAATTGTGACCGGGGGACGCTAACTCTGGGCCACCAGGACAATAAAAGCAGTCCTAGACTCTGCTATATTTCACACATAGCCTGTTCAACGAGCTTATGGCGCCGTGAAACTCTAATGGGGACCACCCGTGCTGCTTAGGTGATCAGACCAACATTTTACCAAATGCTGCTTCGAAACAAGAAGGATCCATATTTCTATTAGCCCAATAAAGCACACGGACTCTTAAGATGATAATCAAATTAATTCCCAATTCCCCCACCTCAGGATTTAAACCTGTTTGATTTGCAATTGTGACCGGGAATGCTACCTCTAAACAGGATAACAAAAGCAGTCCTAGACTCTGCTATATTTCACACAAAGACTGTTCAACGAGGTTTTGGCGCCGTGAACCTCTAATGGGGACCACCCGTGCCACTTAGGTGATCAGAGCAACGTTTTACCAAATGAAGCTTCGAAACACGAGGATCCATATATATTTTATTAGCCCAATTAAGCACGCGGACTTCTTCATATAATCAACACCTCACCCCACCAGGATTCGAACCCACGATCTTCTAATTGCGACCGGGGAACGCTACCTCTGGGCCACCAGGACACTAAATGCATTCCTAGACTCTGCTATATTTCACACAAAGACTGTTCAATGAGCTTATGGCGCCGTGAGCCTCTAATGGGGACCACCCGTGCCGCTTAAGTGATCAGGGCAACGTTTTACCAAATCTGGCTTCGAAACACGAGGATCCATATATATTTCATTAACCCAATAAAGCACGCGGACTTCTACATATAATCAACGCCGTGAAACTCTAATGGGCACCACCCGTGCTGCTTAGGTGATCAGACCAACATTTTACCAAATGCGGCTTCGAAACAAGAAGGATCCATATATATTTCATTAGCCCAATAAAGCACGTGGACTTCTACATTTAATCAACACCTCACCCCACCAGGATTTGAACCCACGATCTTATAATTGTGACCGGGGAACGCTACCTCTGGGCCACCAGGACAATAAAAGCAGTCCTAGACTCTGCTATATTTCACACAAAACCTGTTCAACGAGCTTATGGCGCCGTGAACCTCTGATGGGGACCACCCATGCCGCTTAGGTGATCGGAGCAACGTTTTACCAAATGCGGCTTCGAAGCACGAGGATCCATATATATTTCATTAGCCCAATAAAGCACGCGGACTTCTTCATATAATCAACACCTCACCCCACCAGGATTCGAACCCACGATCTTCTAATTATGACCGGGGAACGCTACCTCTGGCTCACCAGGAGACTAAAAGCATTCCTAGACTCTCCTATATTTCACACAAAGCCTGTTCAACGAGCTTAAGGCGCCGTGAACCTCTAATGGGGACCACCCGTGCCGCTTAGGTGATCAGAGCAACGTTTTACCAAATGCGGCTTCGACTTCTACATATAATCAACACCTCACCCCACCAGCATTTGAACCCACGATCTTATAATTGTGACCGGGGAATGCTACCTCTGGGCCACCAGAACAATAAAAGCAGTCCTAGACTCTGCTATGTTTCACACAAAGCCTGTTCAACGAGCTTATGGCGCCGTGAACCTCTAATGGGGACCACCCGTGCCGCTTAGGTGATCAGAGCAACGCTTTACCAAATGCGGCTTCGAAACATGAGGATCCATATATATTTCATTAGCCCAATAAAGCACGCGGACTTCTACATATAATCAACACCTCCCCCACCAGGATTTGAACCCACGATCTTATAATTGTGACCGGGGAATGCTACCTCTGGGCCACCAGGACACTAAAAGCAGTCCTAGACTCTGCTATATTTCACACAAAGACTGTTCAACGAGCTTTTGGCGCCGTGAACCTCTAATGGGGACCACCCGTGTCACTTAGGTGATCAGCGCAACGTTTTACCAAATGAAGCTTCGAAACACGAGGATCCATATATATTTCATTAGCCCAATAAAGCACGCAGACTTCTACATATAATCAACACCTCACCCCACCAGCATTTGAACCCACCATCTTATAATTGTGACCGGGGAATGTTACCTCTGGGCCACCAGGACAATAAAAGCACTCCTAGACTCTGCTATGTTTCACACAAAGCCTGTTCAACGAGCTTATGGCACCGTGAACCTCTAATGGGGACCACCCGTGCCGCTTAGGTGATCAGAGCAACGCTTTACCAAATGCGGCTTCGAAACATGAGGATCCATATATATTTCATTAGCCCAATAAAGCACGCGGACTTCTACATATAATCAACACCACCCCACCAGGATTTGAACCCACGATCTTATAATTGTGACCGGGGAATGCTACCTCTGGGCCACCAGGACACTAAAAGCAGTCCTAGACTCTGCTATATTTCACACAAAGACTGTTCAACGAGCTTTTGGCGCCGTGAACCTCTAATGGGGACCTCCCGTGCCACTTAGGTGATCAGAGCAACGTTTTACCAAATGAAGCTTCGAAACACGAGGATCCATATATATTTCATTAGCCCAATTAAGCACGCGGACTTCTTCATATAATCAACACCTCACCCCACCAGGATTCGAACCCACGATCTTCTAATTGCGACCGGGGAACGCTACCTCTGGGCCACCAGGACACTAAATGCATTCCTAGACTCTGCTATATTTCACACAAAGCCTGTTCAACTTGCTTATGGCACCGTGAACCTCTAATGGGGAACACCCGTGCCGCTTAGGTGATCAGAGCAACGTTTTACCAAATGCGGCTTTGAAACAAGGAAGATCCATAAATATTTCATTAGCCCAATAAAGCACGTGGACTTCTACATATAATCAACACCTCACCCCACCAGGATTTGAACCCACGATCTTATAATTGTGACCGGGGAACGCTACCTCTGGGCCACCAGGACAATAAAAGCAGTCCTAGACTCTGGTATATTTCACACAAAGCCTGTTCAACGAGCTTATGGCGCCGTGAACCTCTAATGGGGACCACCCGTACCGCTTAGGTGATCAGAGCAACGTTTTACCAAATCCGGCTTCGAAACAAGAGGATCCATTTATATTTCATTAGCCCAATAAAGCACGCGGACTTCTACATATAATCAACACCTCACCCCACCAGGATTCAAACCCACGATCTTATAATTGTGTTCGGGGTATGCTATCTCTGGGCCACAAGGACAATAAAAGCAGTCTTAGACTCTACTATATTTCACACAAAGACTGTTCAACGACCTTATGGCGCCATGAACCTCTAATGGAGACCACCCATGCCGCTTAGGTGATCAGAGCAACATTTTACCAAATCCGGCTTGGAAACACGAGGATCCATATATATTTCATTAGCCCAATAAATCACTCGGACTTCTACATATAATCAACACCTCACCCTACCAGGATTCAAACCCACGATCTTATAATTGTGACCGGGGTATGCTACCTCTGGGCCCTCAGGACAATAAAAGTAGTCCTAGACTCTACTATATTTCACACAAAGCCTGTTCAACGACCTTATGGCACCATGAACCTCTAATGGGGACCACCCGTGCCGCTTAGGTGATCAGGGCAACGTTTTACCAAATCTGGCTTCGAAACACGAGGATCCATGTATATTTCATTAGCCCAACAAAGCATGCGGACTTCTACATATAATCAACACCTCACCCCACCAGGTTTGGACACGATCTTATAATTGTGACCGGGGAGCATACCACATCTGGCCCTGGGACACTAAAAGCATTCCTAGACTCTCCGCTTTCATTTCTGAGCCTGTTCAACGAGCTTATGGCGCCGTGAACCTCTAATGGGGACCCCCATTGCCGCTTAGGTGATCAGGCAACGTTTTACCAAATGTGGCTTCGAAACCCGAGGATCCATATATATTTCATTAGACCATTAATGCACGCGGACTTCTACATATAATCAACACCTCACCCTACCAGGATTTGAACCAACAATCTTATAATTGTGACCAGGGGACGCTACCTCTGGGCCACCAGGACAATAAAAGCAGTCCTAGACTCTGCTATATTTCACACAAAGCCTGTTCAACGAGCTTATGTCGCCGTGAACCTCTAATGGGGACCACCCGTGCCGCTTAAGTGATCAGGGCAACGTTTTACCAAATCTGGCTTCGAAACACGAGGATCCATATATATTTCATTAACCCAATAAAGCGCGCGGACTTCTACATATAATCAACACCTCACCCCACCAGGATTTGAACCCACAATCTTATAATTGTGACCGGAGGACGCTAACTCTGGGCCACCAGGACAATAAAAGCAGTCCTAGACTCTGCTATATTTCACACATAGCCTGTTCAACGAGCTTATGGCGCCGTGAAACTCTAATGGGGACCAACCGTGCTGCTTAGGTGATCAGACCAACATTTTACCAAATGCGGCTTCGAAACAAGAAGGATCCATATATATTTCGTTAGCCCAATAAAGCACGTGGACTTCTACATTTAATCAACACCTCACCCCACCAGGATTTGAACCCACGATCTTATAATTGTGACCGGGGAACGCTACCTCAGTACCAGGACAATAAAAGCAGTCCTAGACTCTTATATATTTAACACAAAGCCTGTTCAACTTGAGCTTATGGCTCCGTGAAGACCTCTGATGGGGGACCACCCATGCAGCAAGTGATCAGGGCAACGTTTTTACCGTCGTGACCTGAACCGCAGGTCATATATTTCATTTGCCTTAATAAAGCCGCCGGACTTCTTCATATAATCAACACCTCACCCCACCCAGGATTCCCAGACCCACGATCTTCTAGTATGACCGGGGAACGCTACCTCTAGCTCACCAGGAGACTAAAAGCATTCCTACACTCTCCTATATTTCACACAAAGCCTGTTCAACGAGCTTATGGCGCCGTGAACCTCTAATGGGGACCACCCGTGCCGCTTAGGTGATCAGAGCAACGTTTTACCAAATGCGGCTTCGAAACCCGAGGATCCATATATTTTTCATTAGCCCAATAAAGCACGCAGACTTCTACATATAACCAACACCTCACCCCACCAGCATTTGAACCCACGATCTTATAATTGTGACCGGGGAATGCTACCTCTGGGCCACCAGGACAATAAAAGCAGTCCTAGACTCTGCTATGTTTCACACAAAGCCTGTTCAACGAGCTTATGGCGCCGTGAACCTCTAATGGGGACCACCCGTGCCGCTTCGGTGATCAGAGCAACGCTTTACCAAATGCGGCTTCGAAACATGAGGATCCATATATATTTCATTAGCCCAATAAAGCACGCGGACTTCTACATATAATCAACACCTCACCCCACCAGGATTTGAACCCACGATCTTATAATTGTGAACGGGGAATGCTACCTCTGGGCCACCAGGACACTAAAAGCAGTCCTAGACTCTGCTATATTTCACACAAATACTGTTCAACGAGCTTTTGGCGCCGTGAACCTCTAATGGGGACCACCCGTGCCACTTAGGTGATCAGAGCAACGTTTTACCAAATGAAGCTTCGAAACACGAGGATCCATATATATTTCATTAGCCCAATTAAGCACGCGGAATTCTTCATATAATCAACACCTCACCCCACCAGGATTCGAACCCACGATCTTCTAATTGCGAAAGGGGAACGCTACCTCTGGGCCACCAGGACAATAAAAGCAGTCCTAGACTCTGCTATATTTCACACAAAGCCTGTTCAACGAGATTATGGCGCCGTGAACCTCTAATAGGGACCACCCGTGCCGCTTAGGTGATCAGAGCAACGTTTTACCAAATGCGGCTTCGAAACACGAGGATCCATATATATTTCATTAGCCCAGTAAAGCACGCCGGATTCTCTACATATAATCAACGCTGTGAACCTCTAATGGGGACCACCCGTGCCGCTTAGGTGATCAGAGCAACGTTTTACCAAATCCGGTTTCGAAACACGAGGATCCATATATATTTTATTAGCCCAATAAAGCACGCGGACTTTTACATTTAATCAACACCTCACCCTACCAGGATTTGAACCCACGATCTTATAATTGTGACCGGGAAACGCTACCTCTGGGCCACTAGGACAATAAAAGCAGTCCTAGACTCTGCTATATTTCACACAAAGCCTGTTCAACGAGCTTATGGCGCCGTGAACCTCTGATGGGGACCACCCATGCCGCTTAGGTGATCGGAGCAACGTTTTACCAAATGCGGCTTCGAAGCACGAGGATCCATATATATTTCATTAGCCCAATAAAGCACGCGAACTTCTTCATATAATCAACACCTCACCCCACCAGGATTCGAACCCACGATCTTCTAATTATGACCGGGGAACGCTACCTCTGGCTCACCAGGAGACTAAAAGCATTCCTAGACTCTCCTATATTTCACACAAAGCCTGTTCAACGAGCTTATGGCGCCGTGAACCTCTAATGGGGACCACCCGTGCCGCTTAGGTGATCAGAGCAACGCTTTACCAAATGCGGCTTCGAAACATGAGGATCCATATATATTTCATTAGCCCAATAAAGCACGCGGACTTCTACATATAATCAACACCTCACCCCACCAGGATTTGAACCCACGATCTTATAATTGTGACCGGGGAATGCTACCTCTGGGCCACCAGCACACTAAAAGCAGTCCTAGACTCTGCTATATTTCACACAAAGACTGTTCAACGAGCTTTTGGCGCCGTGAACCTCTAATGGGGACCACCCGTGCCACTTAGGTGATCAGAGCAACGTTTTACCAAATGTAGCTTCGAAACATGAGGATCCATATATATTTCATTAGCCCAATTAAGCACGCAGACTTCTTCATATAATCAACACCTCACCCCACTAGGATTCTAACCCACGATCTTCTAATTGCGACCGGGGAACGCTACCTCTGGGCCACCAGGACACTAAAAGCATTCCTAGACTCTGCTATATTTCACACAAAGCCTGTTCAACTTGCTTATGGCACCGTGAACCTCTAATGGGAACACCTGTGCCGCTAGGTGATCAGAGCAACGTTTTACCAAATGCGCTTCGAAACAAGGAGGATCCATAAATATTTCATTAGCTCCAATAAAGCACGTGGACTTCTACATATAATCAACACTCACCCCACCAGGATTCAAACCCAAGATCTTATAATTGTGACCGGGGTATGCTATCTCTGGGCCACAAGGGCAATAAAAGCAGTCTTAGACTCTACTATATTTCACACAAAGACTGTTCAACGACCTTATGGCGCCATGAACCTCTAATGGAGACCACCCATGCCACTTAGGTGATCAGAGCAACATTTTACCAAATCCGGCTTGGAAACACGAGGATCCATATATATTTCATTAGCCCAATAAATCACTCGGACTTCTACATATAATCAACACCTCACCCTACCAGGATTCAAACCCACGATCTTATAATTGTGACCGGGGAATGCTATCTCTGGGCCACAAGGACAATAAAAGCAGTCTTAGACTCTACTATATTCACACAAAGACTGTTCAACGACCTTTTGGCGCCATGAACCTCTAATGGAGACCACCCATGCCGCTTAGGTGATCAGAGCAACATTTTACCAAATCCGGCTTGGAAACACGAGGATTCATATATATTTCATTAGCCCAATAAATCACTCGGACTTCTATATATAATCAACACCTCACCCTACCAGGATTCAAACCCACGATCTTATAATTGTGACCGGGGTATGCTACCTCTGGGCCACCAGGACAATAGAAGCAGTCCTAGACTCTACTATATTTCACACAAAGCCTGTCAACGACCTTATGGCGCCATGAACCTCTAATGGGGACCACCCGTGCCGCTTAGGTGATCAGGGCAACGTTTTACCAAATCTGGCTTCGAAACACGAGGATCCATGTATATTTCATTAGCCCAATAAAGCATGCGGACTTCTACATATAATCAACACCTCACCCCACCAGGATTTGAACCCACGATCTTATAATTATGACCGGGGAACGCTACCGCTGGGCCACCAGGACAATAAAAGCAGTCCTAGACTCTGCTATATTTCAC
>NW_024721831.1:0-8398 GCF_018991925.1 Homarus americanus | reverse complement strand
TGAGACTCCCAGGTAAACCTCCGATACTCCTACGTACACATCTGACACTCCCAGGTACACCTCTGACACTCCTAGGTATTCCTCTGACACTGCCAGGTACACCTCTGACACTTCATGTACACCTCCGACACTCCCAGGTACACCTCTGACACTCCCAGGTACTCCACTGACACTCCCTGGTACACCCCTGACACTCCCAGGTACACCCCTGACACTCCCAGGTACACCTCTGACACTCCCAGGTACACATCAGACACTCCCAGGTACACCCCAGACACTCCCAGGTACACCCCAGACACTCCCAGGTACACTTCTCACACTCGCAGGTACACCTCCGACACACAAAGGTACACCTCTGACACTCCCAGGTACACCTCTGACACCCCAGGTACACCTCTGACAATTCCCAGGTACACCTCTGACAATTTTGTGTACACTCTGACACTCCCAGGAACTCCACTGACATTCCCTGGTACACCTCTGACACTCCCAGGTACACGTCCAACACTCCCAGATACACCTCTGACACTCCAAGGTACATCTCTGACACTCCTAGGTACATCTCTGACACTGCCAGGTACACCTCCGATACTCCCAGGTACACCTCTGACACTCCCAGGTACACCTCTGACACTCCCAGGTATACCTCCGACACTCCCAGGTACACCTCTGACACTCCCAGGTACACCTCTGACACTCCCCTGATACACCCTCTAACACTCCATCCCGCTGACACTCCCAGGTACACCGCTGGACACCGCCAGGTACACCTCAGACACTGCCAGGTACACCGCTGACACTCCCAGGTACACCTCAGACACTCCAAGGTGCACCTCTGACACTCCCAAGCGCACCTCTGACATTCCCAGGCACACCTCTGACACTCCCAGGTACACCTCAGACACTCCCAGGTACAACGCTGACACTCCCAGGTACACCTCTGACACTCCCAATTACACCTCTGACACTGCCAGGTACACCTCCGAAACTCCCAGGTACACCTCCGATACTCCCAGGTACACTTCTCACGCTCCCAGGTACACATCCGACACTCCCAGGTACAACTCCGACACTCCCAGGTAAACCTCCGACACTACAAGGTACACCTCTGACACTTCCAGGTACACCTCTGACACTCTTAGGTATTTCTCTGACACTCCTTGGTACACCTCTGACACTCCCAGGTACACCTGAGACACTCCCCCTTACACCTCTGACACTCCCAGGTACACCTCTTTCACTCCCTGGTTCTCCCCTGACACTCCCAGGTACACCTCAGACACTCCCAGGTACACCCTGCATACCTCAGGTACACCTCTGACACCCCAGGTACACACCTCAGACACTCCTAGTAGGTACACCTCTCACACTCCCAGGTACACCTCTCACACTCCCAGGCACACCTCTCACACTCCCAGGTACTCCACTGACACTCCCTGGTACACCCCTGACACTCCCAGATACACCGCTGACACTCCCAAGTACACCTCTGACACTCCCAGATACACCTCCGACACTCCCAGGTACACCTCCGACACTCCCAGGTAAACTTCTTACACTCCCAGGTACACCTTCGACACTCCCAGGTACACCTCTGACACTACCAAGTACACCTCTGACACTCCCAGGTACACCTCTCACACTCCTGGTACACCTCTGACACTCCCAGGTACATCTCTGACACTCCCAGGTATACCTCTGACACTCCATGTACACCTCCGACACTCCCAGGTGCACCTCTGACACTCCTATGTACTCCACTGACACTCCCTGGTACACCCCTGACACTCCCAGGTACACCGCTGACACTTCCACGTACACCTTTGACACTCCCTGGTACACCTCTGACACTCCCAGGTACACCTCAGACACTCCCTGGTACACCTCTCACACTCCCATGTACACCTCTTTCACTCCCTGGTTCTCCCCTGACACTCCCAGGTACACCTCAGACACTCCCAGGTACACCTCAGACACTCCCAGGTACACATCTGACACTCCCTGGTACACCTCAGACACTTCTAGGTACACCTCTCACACTCGCAGGTACACCTCTCACACTCTCAGGTACTCCTGTGACACTCCCTGGTACTTCTCTGACACTCCCAGGTACATCTCAGACACTCCCAGGTACACCTCAGACACTCCCAGGGACTTAGTCATACTCGATTAGGGGACTTTTTTATACTCGATGAGGGGGCTTTGTTATACTCGATCAGGGGACTTTGTTATACTCGATCAGGGGTGTTTGTTTTACTCGATCAGGGGATTTTGTTATACTCGATCAGGAGACTTTGTTATACTCGATCAGGGGACTTTGTTATACTCGATGAGGGGTCTTTGTTATACTCGATCTTGGGAATTTGTTAAACTCGATCTTGGGACTTTGTTAAACTCGATCAGCGGACTTTGCTATACTCGATCAGGGGGCTTTGATTTACTCGATCTTGGGACTTTGTTATACTCGATCAGGGGACTTTGTTTTACTCGATTAGGGACTTTGTTATTTTCGACCAAGGGCCTTTGTTATACTCGAGTTGGGGAATAGGTTATACTCGATCATGGGGCTTTGTTATACTCGTTCAGGGACTTTGTTACAGTCGATCAAAGGACTTTTTTATACTCGATCAGGGACTTTGTTATACTCGCTCAGGGGACTTTGTTATTCTCGATCAGGGGACTTTCTTATACTCGATCAAAGGACTTTGTTATACTCGATCAGGGGACTTTGTTATACTCGTCGAGGGGGCTTTGTTATACTCGATTAGGAGACTTTGTTATACTCGATCAGAGGACTTTGTTACACTAGATCAGGGGACTTTGTTATACTCGATGAGGGGGCTTTGTTTTACTTGATCAGGGGACTTGGTTATACTCGATCAGGTGACTTTGTTATACTCGATCAGGGACTTTGTTATACTCGATCTTGAGACTTTGTTATAGTCCATTAGGGTCCTTTATTAGACTCGATCAGAGGACTTAGTTATACTCGATCAGGGAACTTTGTAATACTCGATCAGGGGACTTTGTTATACTCGATGAGGGGACTTTGTTATACTCGATCAGGGGACTTTATTTTACTCGATCAGAGGACTTTGTCATACTCGATCTTAGGACTTTGTTATACTCCATTAGGGTCCTTTGTTATACTCAATCAGGGGACTTAGTTATACTCGACCAGGGGACTTTGTTTTACTCGATTAGGGGGCTTTGTGATACTCGATCAGGGGTCTTTGTTATACTCGATCAGAAGACTTTGTTATACTCGATCTTGGGACTTTATTATACTCCATTAGAGTCCTTTGTTAAACTCAATGAGGGGACTTAGTTATACTCGATTAGGGGACTTTGTTAGACTCGATCAGAGGACTTTGTTACACTAGATCAGGGGACTTTGTTATACTCGATGAGGGGGCTTTGTTATACTCGATCAGGGTACATTGTTATACACGATTAGGGGACTTTGTTAAACTAGATCAGGGGACTTTGTTATACTCGATCCGGGGCTTTATTATACTCGGTAAGGGGACTTTGTTCTACTCGATCAGGGGACTTTGTTATACTCGATGAGGGGACTATGTTATACTCGATCTTGGGACTTTGTTAAACTGGATGAGGAGCCTTTGTTTTACTCCATTAGGGCCCTTTGTTATACTGGATCAGGGGACTTTGTTGTAATAGATCACGGGACTTTGTTATACTCGATCAGGGGGCTTTTTTATGCTCGATGAGGGGACTTTGTTATTCTCGATCAGGGGACTTGGTTATACTCCATCAGGGGACTTAGTTATACTCGATCGGAAGACTTTGTTATACTCGATCTTGGGACTTTGTTATACTCCAATAGGGTCCTTTGTTATACTTGATCAGGGGACTTTGTTATACTCGACCTGGGGTCTTTGTTATACTCGATAAAGGGCCTTTGTTATACTCGATGAGGGTACTTTGTTATACTCGAGCTTGGGACTTTGTTAAACTCGATCAGGGGCCTTTGTTATTCTCCATTAGGGGCCTTTGTTATACTGGATCAGGGGACTTTGTTATAATCGATCAGGGGACTTTGTTATGCTCGATCAGGGGGCTTTGTTATATTCGATCAGGAGACTTTGTATATACTCAACTAGGGACTTTGTTATATTCGGTCAGGGGCCTTTCTTATACTCGATGAGGGGGCTTTGTTAAACTCGATCAGGGGACTTTGTTATACTCGATCAGGGGACTTTGTTATACTCGATCAGGGGACTTTGTTATACTCGTTCAGGGGGCTTTGTTTTTCTCGATCAGGGAACTTTGTTATACTCGATCAGGGGACTTTGTTATACACGACCAGGGGCCTTTGTTATACTCGATCAGGGGACTTTGTTATTCTCGATGAGGGGACTTTGTTATACTCGATGTTGGGACTTTGTTAAACTCGATCTTGGTTCTTTGTTAAACTCGATCAGCGGACTTTGTTATACTCGATGCGAGGGCTTTGATTTACTCGATCTTGGGACTTTGTTATGCTCGATCAGGGGACTTTGTTTTACTCGATCAGGGACTTTGTTATTTTCGACCAAGGGCCTTTGATATACTCGAGTCGGGAAATAGGTTATACTCGATCAGGGGACTTTGTTATACTCGATCAGGGGACTTTATTTTACTCGATCACTCAACTAGGGACTTTGTTATATTCGTTCAGGGGTCTTTCTTATACTCGAACAGGGGGCTTTGTTATGCTCGATGAGGGGACTTTGTTATTCTCGATCAGGGCACTTTGTTGTACTCCATCAGGGGACTTAGTTATACTCGATCGGAAGACTTTGTTATACTCGATCTTGGGACTTTGTTATACTCCAATAGGGTCCTTTGTATACTTGATCAGGGGACTTTGTTATACTCGACCAGGGGCCTTTGTTATATTCGATAAAGGGCCTTTGTTATACTCGATGAGCGGACTTTGTTATACTCGATCTTGGGACTTTGTTAAACTCGATCAGGGGCCTTTCTTATACTGGATTAAAGGACTTTGTTATAATCGATCAGGGGACTTTGTTATGCTCGATCAGGGGCTTTGTTATACTCGATCAGGAGACTTTGTATATACTCAGTTAGGGACTTTGTTATATTCGGTCAGGGGCCTTTCTTATACTCGATCAGGGGGCTTTATTAAACTCGATCAGGGGATTTGTTATACTCGATCAGGGGACTTTGTTATACTCGTTGAGGGGAATTTGTTATACTCGATCAGGGGGCTTTGATTTTCTCGATCAAGGGACTTTGTTATACTCGATGAGGGGACTATGTTATACTCGATCTGGGGACTTTATTATACTCAATCAGGGGACTTTATTATACTCGATTAGGGGACTTTGTTATACTCGATCAGGGGACTTTGTTATACTCGACGAGGTGGCTTTCTTATACTCGATCAGAGGACTTTGTTACACTCGATCAGGGGACTTTGTTATACTCGATCAGGGGACGTTGTTATGCTCGATCAGGGGGCTTTGTTTTACTCGATCAGGGGACCTTGTTATACTCGATCAGGGGACTTTGTTATACTCTATGAGGGGGCTTTGTTTTACTCGATCAGGGAACTTTGTTATACTCGATCAGGGGACTTTGTTATACTCGATCAGGGGACTTTGTTATACTCGTCGAGGGGGCTTTGTTATACTCGATTAGGGGACATTGTTAAACTTGATCAGAGGACTTTGTTACACTAGATCAGGGGACTTTATTATTCTCGATCAGAGGACTTTGTTATACTCGATGAGGGGGCCTTGTTTTACTCGATCAGGGGACTTTGTTATTCTCGATCTGGGGACTTTGTTATACTCGATCAGGGAACTTTGTTACAGTCGATCAGGGGACTTTGTTATACTCGTTCTTGAGACTTTGTTATACTCCATTAGGGTCCTTTATTATACTCGATCAGGGGACTTAGTTATTCTCGATCAGGGGACTTTGTTATACTCGATCAGGCGACTTTGTTATATTCGATCAGAGGACTTCTTTATACTCGATCAGGGGACTTTGTTTTACTCGATCAGAGGACTTTGTTATACTCGATCTTGGGACTTTGTTATACTGCATTAGGGGACTTTGTTATACTCGATGAGGGGACTTTGTTATACTCGATGAGGGGACTTTGTTTTAATCGATCAGAGGACTTTGTTATACTCGATCAGGGGACTTTGTTATACTCTAACAGGGGACTTTGTTATACTCGATTAGGGGACTTTGTTATTCTCGATCAGGGGACTTTGTTATACTCGATCTGGGGACTTTGTTATACTTGATCAGGGAACTTTGTTACAGTCGATCAGGGGACTTTGTTATACTCGTTCTTGAGACTTTGTTATACTCCATTTGGGTCCTTTATTATACTCGATCAGAGGACTTAGTTATACTCGATCAGGGGACTTTGTTATACTCGATCTTGAGACTTTGTTATACTCCATTACGGTCCTTTATTATACTCGATTAGGGGACTTAGTTATAGTCGATCAGGGGACTTTGTTATACTCGACCAGGGGACTTTGTTATACTCGATCAGGGGACTTTGTTTTAATCGATCAGAGAACTTTGTTTTAATCGATGAGAGGACTTTATTATACTCGATCAGGGGACTTTGTTATACTCTAACAGGGGACTTTGTTATACTCGATCAGGGGACTTTGTTATACTCGATTAGGGGACTTTGCTATACTCGATTAGAGGACTTTGTTACACTAGATCAGGGGACTTTGTTATACTCGATCAGGGAACTTTGCTATACTCGATGATTGGGCTTTGTTTTACTCGATTAGGGGACTTTGTTATACTCGATCAGGGGACTTTGTTATACTCGATGAGGGGGCTTTGTTTTACTCGATCAGGGGACTTTGTTATACTCGTCGAGGGTGCTTTGTTATACTCGATTAGGGGACATTGTTATACTCGATCAGAGGACTTTGTTACACTAGATCAGGGGAATTTATTATGCTCGATCAGGGGACTTACTTATACTCGATCAGGGGACTTTGTTATACTCGATCAGGGGACTTTGTTCTACTCGATCAGGGGACTTTGTTTTTTCTCGATCAAGGGACTTTGTTATACTCGTCGAGTGGGCTTTGTTATACTCGATTAGGGGACTTTGTTATACTCGTTCAGAGGACTTTGTTACACTAGATCAGGGGACTTTATTATGCTCGATCATGGGACTTAGTTATACTCGATTAGGGGACTTTTTTATACTCGATCAGGGGACTTTGTTATACTCGATCAGGAGACTTTGTTATACTCGAACAGGGGACTTTGTTATACTCGATCAGGCGACTTTGTTATACTCGATCAAGGGACTTTGTTATACTCGATCTGGGGAGTTTGTTATACTCGAACAGGGGACTTTGTTATACTCGATCAGGGGACTTTGCTATACTCGATCAGGGGACTTTGTTATACTCGATCAGGCGAGTTTGTTATACTCGATCAGGAGACTTCGTTATACTCGATCAGGGGACTTTGTTTTACTCGATCAGAGGACTTTGTTATACTCGATCTTGGGACTTTGTTATACTCCATTAGGGTCATTTGTTTTACTCAATCAGGGGACTTAGTTATACTCTATCAGGGGACTTTGTTTTACTCGATCAGGGGACTTTGTTATACTCGATCAGGGGACTTTGTTATACTCGATGAGGGGACTTTGTTATACTCGACCAGGGGCCTTTGTTATACTCTATAAGGGGACTTTGTTATACTCGATCAGGGGACTTTGTTATGGTCGATCAGGGGACTTTGTTATACTCGATTAGGGGGCTTTTATACTCGATCAAGGACTTTGTTATACTCGATCATGGGTGTTTGTTTTACTCGATCATGGAACTTTGTTATACTCGATCAGGGAACTTTGTTATACTCGATGAGGGGACTTTGTTATTCTCGATCTTGGGACTTTGTTAAACTGGATGAGGGGCCTTTTTATACTCCATTAGGGGCCTTTGTTATACTGGATCAGGGAACTTTGTTGTAATCGATCAGGGGGCTTTGTTAAACTCGATCAGGGGACTTTGTTATACTCGATCAGGGGACTTTGTTATACTCGATCAGGGGACTTTGTTATACTCGATCAGGGGCTTTGTTTTTCTCGATCAAGGGACTTTGTTATACTTGATCAGGAGACTTTGTTATACTTGATCAGGGGACATTATTATACTCAATCAGGTGACTTTATTATAATCGATTAGGGGACTTTGTTATACTCGATCAGGGGATTTTGTTATACTCGACGAGGTGGTTTTGTTTTACTCGATCAGAGGACTTTGTTACACGTGAACAGGGGACTTTGTTATACTCGATCAGGGGACTTTGTTATACTCGATGAGCGGGCTTTGTTTCACTCGATCAGGGGACTTTGTTATACTCGATC